>NW_005871887.1:45141-67863 GCF_000147115.1 Myotis lucifugus
CCTTGGGTCGGATGACCTTCACAGGGGTCGCCTAAATACATCCTGCATATCAGATATTTACATTACAATTCATAACAGTAGCAAAATTACAGTTATGAAGTATCAACGAAAATAATTTTATGGTTGGGGGTCACCACAACATGAGAAACTGTATTAAAGGGTCGAGGCATTAGGAAGGTTGAGAACCACTGTATTAGAGAATTGACACGCTTCGAATAAAACCTCTAAATTAGACAATAGTATTGGATCAAAGTTCCTGATTTTTTTTTAATATATCTTATTGATTTTTTACAGAGAGGAAGGGAGAGGGATAGAGAGTTAAAAACATCGATGAGAGAGAAACATCGATCAGCTGCCTACTGCACACCCCCTAACAGGGGATGTGCCCGCAACCAAGAAGGTATATGCCCTTGACCAGAATCGAACCTGGGACCTTTCAGTCCGCAGGCCAACGCTCTATCGACTGAGCCAAACCGGTTAGGGCCAAAGTTCCTGATTTTAATAGCTATACTGTGATATGTTGGAGAATGTCCCTGTTCTTAGTAAACACACACTACAGAGGCATCCTGTCTGAAACTTACTCTCAAATGGTTCAGAAAAACAAAATAATATGGATGTAAAGATGGAGAGAGAATATAAGAAAGCAAATGTAGTAAAATGTTAAAAATCGGGGACTCTGAATGAAGCATTCTTTGTGCTATTTTTGCAACTTTTCTGTAATTTTACAATCATTTCCAAATAATTATAATACATGTATCCACTGCATGCCTATAAATACCATGCTTACATACAAAAGTCAAAAAGCTACAAAAATGCAAGTTCCATGATATTCACAGGGAAAAAAAACACCTAGCCACGGATAAAATTATTGGTAACTTCGTCTTTTGTTCTGATCATTCCATTTACTCACACGCTGAGTCTCCTGTCCCACCATGAACAGACCTCTTTCCTTCATACTAAAAGCCCCTTTTTAAAAAAATATATATTTTATTGATTTTTTACAGAGAGGAAGGGAGAGGGATAGAAACATCGATGAGACAGAAACATCAATCAGCTGCCTCCTGCACGCCCCCTACTGGGGATGTGCCCGCAATCAAGGTACATGCCCTTGACCGGAATCGAACCTGGGACCCTTCAGTCCGCAGGCTGACACTCTCTCCACTGAGCCAAACCGGTTAGGGCTATAGCCCTTTGAAATACAATTTTTTAAGTCCTCACCCAAGGATATTTTTCCATTGATTTTTAGAGAGAGTGGAAGGGAGATGGAAAGACAGAGAGAAACACTGATGTGAGAGAGTCATACCAATTGATTGCCTCCTGCATGCCCCTGACCAGGACTGAGAGCCTGCAACCAAGGTATGTGCTCTTGACCGGAACCTGGGACCCTTCAGTCCACAAGCCGACGCTCTATCCACTGAGCCAAACCAGCTAGGGCTGAAATATTTTTATCAACTTGGGACTCACAGAAGAACATGACTTACTTATTATTTCTAGAGGAAATGATTTCCCTAATTCATTTACCTGGCTTAATTTTTCCTAAATGTTATCTTATATACAATAAAGTTACATTCATGGGGTGGTCATCCCCACATTTATTACATTCATAGGTTTGCATTCTTATATATATATCATTTGTAGACTTTTTTTTCATAATCAGAGAAGGCTTTCAAGCACTCATGGAAATCAGAGTTATTTTAAGTGTAAATTTTCTAATATCACACGCTTGTGACTTTTAATAAAATTTTTCTCACATTTATTACTCGTATATAATTTAGTATAAATTCTGATGCATCTGAAATCTGATTCCACAATGAAAATATTGCAACATATCTGTCTTGTGTATAGCTTCTTTCCTGTGCTTTTCTCTGATATAAAATAATGTACACTTCTGGCCCGGCCGGCATGGCTCAATGGTTGAGCATTGACCTATGAACCAGGAGGTCACGGTTTGATTCCTGGTCAGGACATGTGTTAGGATTGCGGGCTTCATCCCGTGTGAGGCATGCAGGAGGCAGCCAATGAATGATTCTCTCTCCTCATTGATGTTTCTATCTCTTTCTCCCTCTCCTTTCCTCTCTGAAATCAATAAAAACATATTAATAAAATAAAATAATGTATACTTCTAGAAGGAAGTTTTCACAAAATGGCTACTTTCATAGTATTGTCTTTCTCTTGCATAACTGTGCTATGACTTCTGTGTGAACTTTCATAGTTTTATTGAATTTACAGTTCCTCTCATGTATGTACTTCCTGATGAACAATAAGCTGCAAGTTATAGCTGTAGATTTTATATGTATTTACTGTATTACTGATTTCTCTCATTTTAATTCTCTAGGAAAGTAAACATCTGAGTGAAACTTTTCTTTATTCACTGTGTGTGTAATAATAGTTTCCTATATGCCCATAATCTCATATTGGAATAACCTTCTTGAGTGCTTTCTTCTTCTATATATCCATGTCATTTCTCTCCTATATGACATCTTTGGCTGCATGACATTTTCTTTTATTAATAGGTCTTCTGAGGTGTGACTTGACATTAAAGAATTTCCCACATTCACTGACTTCATAGGGTCTGTCTCCTCGTGGGTTCCTTGATGTCCTTTTAGATCAGGCTTACAAATGAAAGCTTCCCCTCATTCACTACATATATAGAGTGTTGTTGTTTCTTCCTGTATTGGCTCTCTGCTGTATGAAGAGTGTTGACTTATAGCTGAAATATTTTTGACATTCACTGCATTCATGGGGTTTCTCTCCTGTATGAGTTCTCCAATGTACAATGAGTTGTGCCGTCTGTGTGAAAACTTCCTCACAATCACTGCATCTGTAGTGTTTCTCGCCTGTGTGTTCTCTAGTGCGATCGCTGCTGAAGGCTCTCTGACATGTGCCATATTAGTAAAGCTTCTCTCCAGTGTGAACTCTCCAATGTAAAGTGAGTTCTGACTTCCAGTTGAAAGCTTTTGGACACTCTTTATATGCATAGGGTTTTTCTCCAGTGAGTTCTCTGATGCTCAATAAGCTGTGACTGCGGATATATGCTTTCTAACACTGACTGTATTTATGGGGCTTTTCTCCTGTATGTGTTTCCAGATGTAAAGTGAGACTAAACTTAACAAAGTTCTTCCACATTTCCGACATCCATGGGGTTTCTCACCTGTGTGAGTTCTGTGATTTAAAATAAAATCTGCACTCATACCTTTCTCTCTTGAATGAATCTTCTGGTATACGATGAGTTGTGATTGCTGTGAGAAAAATTTTCTGCATTCACTGCATCCATGGGGTTTCTCTCCTGTGTGAATTTGCTGCTGTAAAATGAAGTCCTTCTTTCATGCAAAAGCTTTCTCACATTCATTGTATCCATATAAAGAACTAATAAATCAATTTTTAAATGGGCAGAGAGTTCAATAAAAATTGGGCAAAAGACTTAAAGAGGCATGTCATAAAAAAGAAATCCAATGTCCAGAAAACATATTAAAGGGGCTCAGTCCTATTGATAATCAGGGAAATGTAAATTAAAACTACAGTGAGATACTAATTAAAGCCCCATTAGATGGACCAAAAGCAAAATATCTGACAATACTTAGGGTTGGCAAAGATTGCAAACAAAGACAGCTTCTACGTACTGCTAAGAGGGATGCTAATTAGAACAACTTGTGTAGGAAAAACATGGCATTGGTTAGTAAGGTTGATGGTTATGACCTAGCAATATGATTGTTAAGTAAATATCCTAGAAAAACTCAGAGACATTTGTAAACCAGGATATGTACACAAGAATGTTCACAGCAGCACAGTTTTTACCATAATAGACAAAAATGAGGAACAATTCCAATGTCCATCCACAGTAAAATGGAGAGAATACTAGAAGTGTTTTTTTAAGAAAGTATTTTCAACAGAGTTAGTAAGATGGGTCATGCATAGATGTTAACCTCAAGTGATATGATATTATTCAATTAACAACTTTTTAAAAGCGTAAAAAATCTAAAATAAGAAACATACACAAATTTTAACAATTGTTGTCTTTAGGTAGTATATTTTGGGGCAACTGGCTTGTTTCTCACTGCCTGTGTAATAACCAGAAAAAGAAAATACTCAGGTGAAACATACAAAAACCTTAAGGAGAACAGGCAGAAGCCCCAACTTTCATAACACAAATTATTGCAGATTATCTAATCACTTCTGATAAGAGGGTCCCCAGACCCAATTCCAACGTGTGTGTGGAGGCTTCCCCATACCAACAGTAATTTCTTGCCACCATCATCAAGGTATCTGAGAATTCAACTCAATTCTAACACTATCTACCCAGAGACAAAATCAAATTCCACAGGTAAAGGGCTCAGTCCCATACGCTGCTAAAGTGCTAAGGTCCTTTAACTGTCCTTCTGACCAACTGGATAGAAAGAGGTTCCAACAAACCCCTCCTTGGGTTCCATTTATTTCCTAGAACAGCTCATAGAACTCAAGTAACCCCATTTACTCACTAAATTGATTTCTTACAAAGCATAGTATTAAAAAACACTAATCAAAAGCCAGAAGAAGAGATACAGAGGTGGAGTTCTTGAACACAGGGGTTCTGTTCACCTGGAGCTTGAGGCCCAGCACTCACGCCACATGGAAGTGGAAGTGTTCTGGCTCCCCAACGTGGAAGCTTTCTTTTTTTCTTTTTTAATATATATTTTATTGATTTTTTTTACAGAGAGGAAGGGTGAGGGATAGTTAGAAACATTGATGAGAGAGAAACATCAATCACTTCCTACTGGGTATGTGCCTGCAACTAAGGTACATACCCTTGACCTGAATTGAACCTGGGACCCTTGAGTCCATAGGCCGATGCTCTATCCACTGAGCCAAACCGGTCAGGGCAGCTTTCTTATACATACACACACACACACACACACACACACACACACATAATTGATTTCAAAGAGGAAGAGAGAGATAGAAACATCAATGTTGAGAATCATTGATCGGCTGCCTCCTGCACGCCCCCTACTGGGGATCCAGCCCGCAACCCAGGCAGGTGCCCTAAACTGGAATCCAACGGTGACCTCCTGGTTCATAGGGTGATGCTCAACTACTGAGCCACAGCGGCCAGGCAACATGAAAGATTTCTGGGGAAGTTGGTCCCCATATGCCAAGATTACAGATTTGATTCCCAATCAGGGCTTGTAGGGGAGCAATGGATCGATGTTTCCCTCCCTTTCCTTCCACTTGTTTTTTTATGGAGGCTTCAGTAGCCATGACTGACTAATTCCCGGAACACTGGTGAGGAATTCAACCTCAATCTCGTCCCCTCTCCCTAGAGGTAGAGGTGGAGGTGGGAGTGGGGAAGGTCCAACCTTCAAATCAGGAGGTTGGTTTTCCTGGCAATAGCCTCCATCCTAGTGTGGGGCACAAAGGTCAGTTACCTCAGTAACCTAACACTTTATCCCTCTTCACACTTAAATGCCAAAGGTTTGGGGAGCTCTGAGTCAGGAACCGTGAAGACCAAACATCTTATAAAAACCACAAAATCGGAACTTCAAAGTCTCTTCATTTTTCATAGAAAGTAAGACAAGAACCCTAGCCTGTTCGGCTCGGGAGATAGAGTCTCAGCCTGTGGACTGAAAGGTCCCGGGTTCGATTCCAGTCAAGGGCACATGCCTGGGTTGTGGGCTCCATCCTCCCTGTGGGGCCTGCAGGAGGCAGCTACTGGATGATTCTCTCTCATCATTGATGTTTCTATCTCTCTCTCTCCCTCACCGTTCCTCTCTGAAATCAATAAAAATACATTAAAAAAAAAAGAGCCCTGACTGGTTTGGCTCAGTGGATAGAGCATCAGACTGCGGACTGAAGGGTCCCGGGTTCGATTCCGGTCAAGGGCATGTACCTTGGTTGCGGGCACATCACCATTGGGAGGTGAGCAAGAGGCAGCTGGTTGATGTTTCTCTTTCATCGATGTTTCTAACTCTCTGTCCCTCTCCCTTCCTCTCTGTAAAAAATCAATAAAATATATTTTTTTTAAAAAAGAAGGAAAAAAAAGAAAATGGGCCTTGAGGGGAAGGCTGGCTAGGACAGACTACATTCTGTCAACTGTGAGAACTACAGCTCCCAAAAGCCTGTTTCCATGATCGGAACCTGTGGACTCAAATGACTGAACCTCCCGGCCCATCACACTGAAGGGGTCACCGCCCCAAAGGGTCACCGCCCCAATGGCCACAAGACACAGCGGAAGTTCCCGAGGAGTGACCCGCGGCCGCCTCAGGCTCACGCCGCACACTGACCCTCAAAATGACCCACTCCCTTGACATGGCCACTCACAGCCAAGCGGCCCCTCCGGTAACTCACCACCATCAGACGCCTCCTCAGCCAACCGCCAAACGCCCCCAGGCTGCCTTCAGCGAGAACCGACGCCACCAACGTCCCCGAACAGTTTGTCACGGGCCTCACCGGTTTCCGAGCAACGACAGACTCCTCAGCGGGACCCGGCAGGTTTTCAAAGAATTCCCAACATCCTTCCGCTTCCGGTCACACACACAGTGTCAGGCCTCCTCTCTTGTTCAGCAGGGGCGGTTTGATGAAAAGCGTGGCCTCCTTCCAAAGCGCGGGATTCTTTCCCGCCCGCACTCGGTGGGTAAGATGGCCGCTCCCCTGGTGAAGTCGGAGTGGGGGCGGCCATCTTGGAAGACGTGCCCGAAGGCCACGCCTCCGCAGCCAGCCAGGGGCCTTGCGCATGCTCAGTAGCACACCAACCCCCGCCCTTGCGCACCCGGCACCACGGCTGCGCCTGCCCTTTAGCAAGGGCCGCACCTATTGTGACGCTTTGGACCACGGCTTAGAGCCGGCGTGGTGGTCCCTACAGCGGAGGATGCGTTTTCCAGCCGAGGGAAGGGAAGACCTGATAAAAGACACCGCGCTCTCGGAGGGACATGGTAGGTACGTGCTTTGAAAGTAATTCCAGGGGCCTTGGTCGGGTAACTCAGTGGGTCCCCATTCGCCCAAGATTGCAGATGATTCCCAGTCAGGGCTTGTAGGGGAGCAATGGATGATCTTTCCCTCCCTCCCTCGTCCTTCCCCCTCCCTCCTTCCTCTTTCTGAAATCAGTTGTAAAAACAACATATCCTCGGGTGAGGATTTTTTTTAAAGGAAACAAAATTCTCGCCCCGGCCGGTTGGGCTCAGTGGATACAGCATCGGCCTGTGGATTCAAGGGTCCCAGGTTCGATTCCCGCCAAGGACACATACCCGGGTTGCGGGCTTGATCCCCAGTTGGGGGCATGCAGGAGGCAGCCAATCAATGATTCTTTCTCATCATTGATGTTTCTATCTCTTTCTCCCTCTCCCTTCCTCTCTGAAATCAATAAAAATATTTTTTTTAAAAAAAGAAAACAAAATTCTAAGATTTTAGGAAGTAGAGGTCATGGAAGCAGGAAAAGGCGAGGAGTCACTGGGTCCAGTAAGAGGCAGAGGCCACCGAAGAGGACAGGCTTTTTTCTTGATATGGGAAGTGGGGTTCGGCAGAGCTCAGATGCGATGCGCTCTGGACTTTGGCCAAGAAACTGGGCCAATTCTAGGACCGGGGCTAGTGGCAGAGAATGGGAGCCCATATCGGGAATGTGGCTTCTCATCTCTAGCCATAGGAACTACTGAGAAACCTACCCTCATCTGGTGGGCTCTGCAACCAACCAGCCAGTCCTCCTCCCAACTTTAGCCTGTGAACATCCTGGAAAATCAGAGATCTAAGGGACTTCACCTGAATGCTCCACCCACCTGTGGTTTGGTGATTCACATTAAGTACGTAATTTAAATTCCTCTTCAACTTGCAGAAGGGAATTTCGTGATTCCCCAATGACAAAGTGGAGACTCAGGCTCAAATATGATTTGTCATGTTAATGTGACCTGCTTATTGCCTGCCTACAGCAAGATCTGGTGTATATAGGGTGTCCCAAAAAATGTATATACACACACTGAATAATTATAAAGGCTGTGTTTATTAAAATACATCTCAGTCCTTGTTGGTTTGGCTCAGTGGATAGAGCATCCACCTGGGAACGGAAGGGTCCCTAGTTCCATTCCGGTCAGGGGCACATACCTTGGTTGGGTTGTAGGCTCCTCCCTGACCTCAAGTCGTGAGGCAACCAATCAATGTGTTTCAAGCACATTGATATCTCTTTCTGTCTTTCCCTCTCTCTTCCACTCTCTCTAAAAATCAATGGAGCCCTAGCTGGTTTGACTCAGTGGATAGAGCATCAGCCTTTCAAACTCAAAGGTCCCAGGTTCGATTCCGGTCAAGGGCACATGCCTGTGTTGTGGGCTCGATCCCCAGTAGGGGAGTTGCAGGAGGCAGCTGATCCATGATTCTCTCTCATCATGGATGTTTCTCTCTCTCTATCCCTCTTCCTTCCTCTTTGAAATCAATAAAAATATATTTTAAAAAAATAAATAAATAAATAAATAAATAAATAAAAATCGCCAAAACCGGTTTGGCTCAGTGGATAGAGCGTCGGCCTGTGGATTGAAAGGTCCTGGGTTCGATTCCGGTCAAGGGCATGTACCTGGGTTGCGGGCACATCCCCAGTGGGGGATGTGCGGGAGGCAGCTGATCGATGTTTCTAACTCTCTATCTCTCTCCCTTCCTCTCTGTAAAAAATCAATAAAATATATTTAAAAAATAAATAAATAAATAAAAATAAAAATCAATGGAAAAAATATCCTCAGGTGAAGATTTGCACTTCATTTTCAAAATTGAGCTGTCAGCTTGTAAAAGTGTATATACATTTTGGGGGACACCCTGTATATGGAAAACCCAGATTCCTGAGCCTACCACAGGGCCTCTCTGAACCTGGATGGTCCATGAATCTCCATTTCCAGTGGGTTACTCAGTTGATTCTTATGCAGACTAAGGTCTGAAAATATGTGCTTGAAAGCCATCTATCCCAAGTAATCCTGACTCCCAAAGAGTGTGCTGTGCAGTGGGCTACAGTTTCTGGCAGAGATCTTAAAACAGTTGGAATTTCCTAAGTGAAAAGAGAGAAAACAAAATATTAGTTGTTTACCTTGATTGCTATTGTCTGCAGTTGACAAGGAATTTCTATAAGAAGATGAGTTCTGAAAAGAATTAGCCACTTAAGAAGGAATGAAAAGAAATATACAAGGAATTCTGGGATTTTCAGGGCAAGCATATATAACATAAGGTGACATCTACAATGTGGTAAAAGATACAACTAAGAAAATCTTTGAGTGTAATAATATCCAATTAAAACTCCCTTCGAAATTTCAGATTAAGATCCCTCATGAACATAAATGTAAAATTGATGAACAAATTATTAGCAATCAAGTCCATCCATATATGAACAGGGCCAACTTCATGATCAAGTACCTAGAAATGCAGCAGTAGTGTGTCACCTGAAAATAAATGTATGGGACATCTCGTGCCAGTCATGCTTGAGTAAGGTCAATACACTTTCTCACTAATTACAACTAAAAACACTTAAAATATAATAACTACCTGGAGGCTCTAAAAATAAATAAGTACAAGGACACTGGAGAAGAAAGTGTGAAATTAAAAAAACAAAAAAGAGTAAAGAGTGAGTTTCCTCATTTTTCTTTATCTCCCACCTTTGACTTGAATAAGGTCAAATTGGGGAACTGTGCAGCTGGAATAAAAAGCAAAGACACTAAGAGAAACTAGTTACAATGGCCAGAGGACAGAGAAAAGTAATTCCCACGAGCCTGGAAGTGTGTGATGGGAATCTGCATTTTCTTTTGTCTCTCTTTTTCTTTTTTTAGCTTGGTTCTGGCTTAAGACTTACTTATCTTGCCCTTACTGGTTTGGCTCAGTGGATAGAGCGTCGGCCTGCGGACTCAAGGGTCCCAGGTTCAATTCCGGTCAAGGGTATGTACCTTGGTTGCGGGCACATACCCAGTGGGGAGTGTGCAGGAGGCAGCTGATCGATGTTTGTAATTCAATATCCCTCTCCTATACCTCGGCCTGGAGGAAATCCTTTTTTTTTCCTTTATCTTTTATATCACTGCTTTGCCCTTGGGTGGGCCTAGAGCAGGGGTGGACAAACTTTTTGACTCGATGGCCACAATGGGTTCTTAAACTGGACCCGAGGGCCGGAACAAAAGCATGGATGGAGTGTTTGTGTGAACTAATATAAATTCAAAGTAAACATCATTACATAAAAGGGTACGGTCTTTTTTTTTTTTTTAGTTTTATTCATTTCAAACGGCCGGATTCGGCCCTCGGGCCGTAGTTTGCCCACGGCTGGCCTAGAGCAAAACTGCCTGACATCATGGAAGACTAAAACAATGAAAGAACTCCATCATTCTAGCCAGACTACTAGCAAGTACTAATAAAGGAGGTCCCAGGGGACCAGAAACGTTGGGAGAGGAAATATGAAAAAGAAAAAAGCTGAAGGGTAATCCTCTAATTCTGTGCCATAAATCCCAGAGTCCAGACTCAGGACATGTGAAAAGCACAATAAGAAGCATAATAAAGCCTTGACTGGTTTGATTCAGTGGACAGAGCATTGGCCTGTGGACTGAAAGGTCCCAGGTTTGATAACGGTCAAGGGCATGTACCTTGGTTGTGGGCACATCCCTAGTGGGGGGTGTGCAGGAGGCAGCTGATCAATGTTTCTCTCTCATCGATGTTTCTAACTTTCTATCCCTCTCCCTTCCTCTCTGTAAAAAAACAATAAAATATTTTTTTTTAAAAAAAAAAAGAAGAGTGCCGAAACCGGTTTGGCTCAGTGGATAGAGCGTTGGCCTGCGGACTGAAAGGTCCCAGGTTCGATTCCGGTCAAGGGCATGTACCTGGGTTGCGGGCACATCCCCAGTGGGAGATGTGCAGGAGGCAGCTGGTCGATGTTTCTCTCTCATTGATGTTTCTAACTCTCTATCTCTCTCCCTTCCTCTCTGTAAAAAATCAATAAAATATATTTAAAAAAAAAAAAAAAAGAAGAGTAATAAAGTAAAACTTTACTATGATGTAGACCCGTACCTAAAACAGGGGTCCTCAAACTTTTTAAACAGGGGACCAGTTCACTGTCCCTCAGACCGTTGGAGGGTCGGACTATAGTTAAAAAAAACAACTATGAACAAATTCCTATGCACACTGCACATATCTTATTTTGAAGTAAAAAAACAAAACGGGAACAAATACAATATTTGTATTTGCATGTGGCCCACGGGCCGTAGTTTGAGGACCCCTGAGCTAAAACCTAAATGAACTCCAAATGGTTCATGTGAGGAGCACACCCAAAGAGCATCACAAGGACTGTGAAACTTGCACTGAAAATTGAAATTGGTCCTACTACTCACAGAAGGATTTCTGGTTTAAATATAATCAGGTTGATTGCATTCTAAAACAAAATTAACATTCTCCAGAGGATTGTAATAGGACGGACTATCACAACGTTATAATCAAAGTATTCAGGGTGCAACACAAAATTACATACAAAGAACCAGGAAAATCTGACCAATTATAAGGAGGAAAGACAATCATCAGATGACAAACCTGTGAGACTGAAGCATTAGGACCACCAGAGAAAAGACTTAAAAATGGCTATGATAACAGTATTTCATGAAGCATACACATCAACACTCTTGAAATAGAGTTCTCAGGTTCTCAGTGGAGAAATAAATGCAATAGAAAAGAACCCAAGTGAAATTTTACAATTCCTGAGTCACAGCTTCCCAACCCTTTGGAATTTCCTAAGTGTTGAGAGTGATGTGTGTCTTTTGTCACGTTATTGAGGTGACTTTTGGAAACCACCTACGGATGGGTGTTGGTTGCCAGTGGAGGCAGCATTGTTATTTGAGGATTAGAACTTTCAGTTCCACACAAGCCCAACTCCAGGAGGGCTCAAGATGGAACCAGTTGTCAATGGCAGTGATGTCATCAATCATGGCTATGAAATGAAGACTATATAAAAACCCAGGAGGAGGAGGTTTGGAGAGCTTCCAGGTGGAACACATGGAAATGTGAGGAAAGGGCATGGGAGCTTCATGCTGCTTCCCATTTTGCTTGTGCTATGCCTCTTCCATCTGGTTGTTCCTAAGTTAGAGCCTTTTACAATAAACTAGTGACTTAGTAACATGTTTCTCTGAGTTCTGTGAGCCAGTCTAGCATATTAAACAAACCAGATGAGGGGTGTGTAAACTCTGATTTATAGCCAGTGGGGCAGAAGTACAGGTAACAACTTGTACTTTCAATTGGCATTCTGAGTCGAAGGGGGTCATTGAAACCTCCAGTTTATAGTCCTTGGTCAGAAGCATGGGTAAGAGCCTGGGACTATTGCTGCCATCTGAAGGGAGGGGGCAGTCTTGTGGAACAGAACCCTTAACCTGTGAAATTGACGCTGTCTCCAGGTAGATAGTGTCAGAAAAGACCTGAATTCTTGGGCACCCGCTGGTGTCTGAGAATTGTTTGTTGGTGTGGAAAACTATACCCTAATCCCCCAGGAAAACACATTGAAACTGGTACCAGAACCAATATACCTTCCCTCCAAAAGTATGTTTAAGTCCTAACCTCCATTACCTCACAATGTGACTGCATTTGGAAATAATGTAGTTGCAGATGTAATTAGTTAAGATGAAGTCATAATGGACTAGGGTGGGTCCCAAATCCAATGACTGGTGTTTTTATAAGATGGTCAAATGAAGACACAGAGGCATATAGGCAAAATGGCAGGTGATGAGGAAGCCAGAGATCAGATTCATGCAGCTGCAAGTTAAGGAATGACAAAAATTGCCAGCAAGTCACCAGAAGCTGGGATTCAAGAAAGGATTCCCCAAAAGTTTTAAGAGGAAGCATGACCCTAATAACACCCTGATTTTGGACTTCTAGCCTCCAGAACTTTCTTTTGTTTTAAGCCACTCTGCTTATAGTACTTATAGTAGTCCTAGGAAACTAATAAACTAGGTTTCATGGTTCTAAGCCACATTCCTCATATGAGCAACACCACCAAATAAGGTGACATTTTAGTCTTTATTTCTTTAAAAATAGCTGCTTGCAGTTTTTCAGGACTCAGTTCAGGAAAGAAAATTTGTGATTACTCATCACTCTTAAATCTCAATTATTTTTAATGAGTGTTTTTCCCTATGTGAAAACCAAATAACAATTTTAAAAAATTTATTATTCCGAAGGGCTGAAAAGAAATACCAGTTCCATTTACATATACCAGTAAACAGTAAATATGGCATTATGTGTATGGCATTATGTTACAGTCTTCTTCAATCTTAAGCCTAATTACTGCCTTTGCAATTTATATGATGTACAAAAATTTACAATGTTGGCATTTTTTGGGTGGATACTACACATACAAACTTTAACAAGAATTTTGTGGTACACAACTTGTGAAATCTGGAAATGAGTATATACATGTTGTACAAAAATACTCAGAAATAAAGCAAATACATACATCGATGAGCTTTCTTAATTTATTGCTTTGACTATCCAATATATCTGAACATAAAGTGTTATTTTGCATGCTGGAGTTATCTGATCTTCATAACTGACTACTTTGTAGTACATTTTCTATACAGGATTAGAACTTCTATTATAAAGTTGTTTACATAAACAATCTTTCCAACCATTATTATACTATATTAACTCTGATGCAAAATAAGTTTGAATTAAATGCCAGAAGCATCTCTTATTACAGTCTTCAATCATCTGCATTCTTTGGTATGAAAATTCATTTGTTTGGAAGATATTCCAGGATTCACAACATTGATTTTTTCCTGTAAAAACTGAAAATTGTATGATGACCTATCAAAACCTTTTGTGCACTCAAAAAGTTTTCATTTCTGTGTGGTGTATAATGGGATTTTTCTTAAGAAATTATTTTAGCCCTAGCCAGTTTGGCTCAGTGGATAGAGCATCAGCCTGCAGACCCAAGGGTCCCAAGTTCAATTCCAGTTAAGGGCATGTACCTTGGTTGCAGCCTCCTCCTGGGCCTGGGCCCTGGTCAGGGCTCATACAGGGGGCAACCAATCAGTGTTTTTTTCACATCGATGTTTCTCTCTGTCTTTCCCTCTCTCTTCCACTCTCCCTAAAAATCAATGGAAAAATTTCCTCAGGTGAGGATTAACAAAAAAAAACAACAACAAAAAAAAACGATTTTGACTTTTCAACTCATGCATACATATTGCCTTTCTCTAATAAAATATGAGGCTAAGGTGGTGGCAAATAATCTTCCTATATTCACTGCATTTAAAAGATTTCTCTTCTGATTAAGTTTTCTGAAACTTGCAGAGGTCAAAAGTAATAGAAAAATATTCCTTCACCACATTCGTAGTGTCTCTGTGATTTTTTTATATTCAGTGAGATTTGACATCTCACTAACATCTTCCAGCAGTTAATGTGTTTCATAGATTTTTTTTCTGTATGAATTTCATGTGGAGAAAGAACTTGACAAAGTATTCCCACACTCATTACATTGATAAGGTTTTTGTCCTGCATGACCTCTCTGATGGACACTGCTGTATGATTTCACAAAAAAGGCTTTCTCACACTGAGTATACTGATAGGGTTTTTCTCCTGTGTGACATCTCTGATGCCTAATGAGCTGTAACTTCTAGCTGAAGGTCTCACTAGATGGAATGCATCCATAGTATTTCTCACCACTATGGCATCGTTGATGGATAATAAGATGGCTTTTTTGGCGGAAAGCTTTTCCACATTCACTGCATCCATGGGGCCTCTCTCCTGTATGAATCAGCTGATGTGTACTGAGCATTGCCATACTGCTAAAGGCTTTTCGACACTCAAGGCAGACAAAGGGTTTCTCCCTTGTATGTGTTCTCTGATGTACAATGAGCACTGACTTTCGTACAAAAGCTTTTCCACATTCACTGCATTCATAGGGTTTCTCTCCTGTATGAGTTCTCTGATGGACAATGAGATGTGACTTGTATATAAAAGCTTTTCTACATTCAGTGCATTCATAAGGCCTTTCTCCTGTATGAATTCTCTGATGTGCTATGAAGGATGACTTATAACTAAAGGCTTTTCTACATTCCCTGCACGCAAAAGGCTTCTCTCCTGTATGAATTCTTTGATGAACAATAAGCTGTGAGTTGTCTATAAAAGCTTTCCCACATTCACTGCATTCATAGGGTTTCTCTCCCGTATGAGTTCTCTGATGGACAATGAGATGTGACCTGTCTATAAAGGCTTTTTTACATTCAGTGCATTCATAAGGCTTATCTCCTGTATGAATTCTGTGATGTGTTATGAGGGATGACTTTTTATTAAAGGCTTTCCCACATTCCCTGCATTCATAAGGCTTCTCACCTGTATGAGTTCTTCGATGAACAATAAGATGCGAGTTGTCTATAAAAGCTTTTCCACATTCACTGCATTCATATGGCTTCTCTCCTGTATGGATTCTCTGATGTCTTATGAGGTGTGACTTTTTGTTAAAAGATTTCCCACATTCCTTACATTCATAAGGTTTTCTTCCGGTATGATTTCTCTCATGTACAATCAGCTGTGATGCATATACAAAAGCTTTTCCACATTCACAGCATGTGTAACGTTTCTCTCCTGTGTGAGTTCTCTGATGTGTTAGGAGGTGTGAGTTTTTAGTGAAGGCTTTTCCACATTTCCTGCATTCATAGGATTTTTCTGTATGAATTCTCTGGTGAACAACAAGCTGAGACTTACTACAGAATGCCTTTCCACATTCTTTACACTCATAGGGCTTATCTCCTGTATGAGTTCGTTGATGGATAATCAGGTTTGATTTCTGCATAAAACCTTTCCCACAATCACTACACTCAAAAGGTTTCTCTCCTGTGTGTGTTCTGCAATGTAACCTGAGCTTAGTCTTCTCACTGTAAGCTTTTCCACATTCCTTGCATTCATAGGGTTTCTCTCCCGTGTGAGTTCTCTGGTGTATTATGAGCTTTGACTTATACCTGAAAGACTTTGGACATTCGCTGCATTCATAATGTTTCCCCTCTGTGTGAATTCTGCGATGTCTTTTAGGATTTGTCACCAGACTGAAAACCTTCACATGCAAATTTGGTTCATAGTACTGGGGATGAATGTGAGAGGTTTCATGTAGAGTATGGAAAAATGATTTCCCAGAACCATTTAACTTATCAGAGTTCATGTCTGCATAGTTTTTACTCTGAAAATTTGAATCTGAATTTTGTTCCAAAGTTATTTCTCTTGAGATACATTTATAGGATTTTTCTTTAAATGGAACAAAGTTTTGGCTAAGAGAAAGTATTTTGCCCAATATATAATTTTCATGATCTTTCTCCACAGGTTCATCCTTCTCAGTGTCTTGCTGATACCAATCATAAACTTGCCACATTACTCAATGAATTCTACCATTATCATAACATGGAGGGTGATGAAATCTCAAGTCACTAGTCAAAGAGAATGAAGAAGTCTATATAGCAGGTGCACAATATAAGTCTGAGGCATTCAATAAAAGAACCGGTAATACATAATGCACTGGAAAACATGGGTGTCATCAAACTTGGCAACAACCTAGGAATATTTGAAAGCATCATATAAGAGTTATATGAATACAGATAAGAGGTGGAGGAGGCTGGTTGTGCCTACTAAGCTTCAATAGAAAAACAACTAAGCAAATAAGAAAAGACCAGATGAAATAGGCAAAGATCTGACCCAGGGTAGATAAAAGAGGTGCACCTCCTAGGTGGCTGGAAAAATAGTCATATATGGAAGGGTGGTAAGAGAAGCAGGAAAAATTCATATAAAATACCTTTTTTTTACTCTAACCTCTAAAGGTTCAGAGACTCTGAGAAAAAAAATATTAAAATAACAAGGGTCGCCCTGACTGGTTTGGCTCAGTGGATAGAGCATCAGCCTGTGGACTGAAGGGTCCCGGGTTCGATACCAGTCAGGGGCATGTGCCTTGGTTGCGGGCACATCCCCAGTGGGGGGTTTGCAGGAGGCAGCTGATCGATGTTTCTCTCTCGTCGATGTTTCTGACTCTCTATCCCTCTCCCTTCCTCTCTGTAAAAAATCAATAAAATAGCCCGGCTGTGGTGGTTCAGTGAGTTGAGCGTCGCCCCATGGACCAAGAGGTCCTGGGTTTGATTCCCAGTCAGGGCACATGCCTGGGTTGCGGGCTTGATCCCCAGTGGGGGTGTGCAGGAGGCAGCCGATCGGTGAGTCTCTCTCATCATTGATGTTTCTATCTCTCTCTCCCTCTCCCTTCCTCTCTGAAATCAATAAAAATATTTTAAAAAAAAAAAAAAAAATCAATAAAATATATTTTTTTTAAAAAAATAAATAACAAGGGTCCCACACCAATAACCAACTATTACTTTGATTTCACTTACCTGGATTAAAATGATTTGGAAATTCTCTCTCTACTATTCCTCGTTCTTCTCCTTTTTCCAAGTAGACCATTGCTTCTGGCTTGGTAGCTTGATAACCTATCAAGTAATCACAGAGAGCTGAGGAAAAGTCCTGTTTCAGAGAATGAAGAGTTTAAATCTCAGCAAAATAGAAACTTTTCGTTTGGAAATAAAAGTAAGTACTGTCATTCTCTGGTCACAAAGAAAATAAGTTCTAATTTAAAATAAGTCCTATATAAGTCCAAGTTCAAAATCACTGAGAATATGAGTATCCATACATTGTAGCAATGGAGAAAAGACAGGCAATTCATGGGCCTTTGCTGAGATGTTTAGGAAAGTTGTCTTTACCCAATGACATTAGGTTGCTATGATTTTCTAACATCACATCCCGGTAGAGATTCTTCTGAGCAGTGTCTAGTAGCTGCCACTCTTCCCAGGTGAAATATACAGCCACATCACTGAACGACAATATGCCCTGTTATAACACAATCCTTTTTAGTCTGGAGTTAATATAAAAAAATATATAAAATAATTATAGGATGCTCTGATTATTTATACTATGCAAACTCATAAATATTTCTAATTTTGATTTACACTTTTGAGCTGAATTAATTAAAAACGGTCCTCTCTTTGTGCATTCTTCATTCACTTCTTCATTCATTCATTCACCCAACATAAAAGGTTAAAACTTTGAATTACATAAAAATCATCTGCAACCACGTTAGAAGCATTGAATATTACCTACTATGTGTTTTACAATAAAAACTGGAAATGAAGCAAGGCCCTATGTCATACAACTTCTAATCTATTTGGGTTCAAGGAACTGCAAATAGGTCAGTGAGACAGGAGAAGAAGCTGATGAGAACAGATGGCTAGGTAACTAGCAGAAACGGGTCTTGGAGCAAGTGTACGTATTTCCTACAGACACTGGTAGTCACCGCAGTGCTGTTCATGTGCAAAAGTATGCTATGCTCAGAACTGCCTGTTAGAAATTGATTGTGCTACATATTAAATCATATTTACAAGCAAACAGAGTTCTTACTATGTGCTGTGCATCATTCTAAACATTTTACAAATAATAACACAATGATCTGTATAACAGCCCTTATGTAAGCTCTGTTATTATCTACGTTTTATAGGTAAGACGCTTTTACAGTTTTCGAGCTGTGCCTTTTATATCTCCCACATTTCCTTAGGAAGATAACAGGGTCTACATTCCAGATAAGAAAAATGGAAGAGGAAGACCCATCAAAGACATTTCTTCACACTTAATGTCAGGAAATATTTACTGATCTCAAGGAATACATGTGCTTCCTCCATATCTACAAAGTAAATCTTGTAATATGTTTTTATTCTCTTGTGAAGGTTTCCAGTATTACCACAGGAAAATCTGCAACTCAGTTCTGGATCCTACTGCTGATGTGGCAATGTTCTAATTATTAGCACTTTGCAAGATTCACAGATAAATCTTCCTTCCTGATGGCTACTCTGAATCATTTATTCTGTTTCCCAATCCACGCACATGTCTCCCAGCCACAACGTGTCTATATATGTTGTTCTCTTTGATGGTACACATTTTTATAAACTTCCAGAAATCTAGATAACCAAGTGGGAAATAACAAGCTCACCTGGGACTGAGTCATTTCAACAGCTTTCAGGAAGTGGCCACCACTTTCAGTATCTTCCCTGAAATCCTGATACGGGTGTCTCCTCAAGGGCAGCCTCTGCAGGGAGTAATTTCTGGACTTGAGATCTACCTTTTTTCATTTACAGAAGCTGCCTCTTTCTAGGAAGCCAGCATCTATGGAGTCAAGGAAAGATTTGTGTGGCGTGAAAATGATAATAAAAGCAAGTTCCTAAACAAGCAAGGAACGATTTTAAGGATGTGTTCTCACTGAACCCTCACAATAACCCTATAAGATACAGACTATAATTATTCCACTTCAGAGAAAACCAAAGAAAAGGTCAAGCACCTAGCTAAAAGCCACCCAACTAGTAACTCATGGAGCAAGGATAAAACACAAACCCTCATTATCAATAAATCCTCTGATCCCAGGGTGAGTTGCAAGAATCATCCTTGATCTTAACCAACTTTTTAAAATTAGGGGGGGAAAAATAAATAAAATTAGGGAAAATATCTGGAACAACTATTTTCAGACACAGAAATCAGAGAAGAGGAGAAACAAACAAACCCTCTTTGTATGCGGGAGAGACTTTCCAGGCCATAACACAGGGAGAAGGAACCCCCAAAAAGTCTGGCGTTCTTGTTGAGTTAATGACACAGAATTCAAAGTCTGAGGAAGCAAAGATGGTAAGTTTGCAGGCAGAACATCAGGGTAAAGGGAGAGAGAGGGAGGGAGGGAGGGAGAGAGAAAAAAAGGAGAAACCATATACACTGATATACAGAAAGCATTATATAATGCACAGCTGACTTCGTTTCAGGAATGTAAGGATAGTGTAATAAGAACCATCTCAGTAGATGAAGGAAGGGGGAGGGAGAGAGAGAAAACTGAAAACTCATTCTTTAGGTGTGCAGAGGGTTCCCCTATGTCTCTGGCTAACTACTAATGAACTGTGAAGAAACTACCAAGGCCCCAGTTTGGCTCAGTGGATAGAGCATTGGCCTTCAGACTACAGGGTCCTGGGTTCAGTTCTGGTCAAGGGCATGTAGCTTGGTTGCAGGCTTCTCCCCAGCCTGGGCCCCGGTCGGGCCTCGTGTAGGAGGCAACCAATCAATGTGTTTCTCTCACATCGATGTTTCTTTGTCTTTCCCTCTCTCTTCCACTCTCCCTAAAATCAGTGGAAAAATATCCTCGGGTGAGGATTAACAAAACAAAAAAAACAACAACAAAAAAGAAACTACCAAGACCATTGAAAGGAGAAGGCATAACAATTCCTAGAGCTCACACAAGATCAGAAATAGTCTGTGTTTTCACTAGCCAGGGTGAAAAGACCTTCTAATACATGGAGGGTGAAGTGGGGCGGGGGTTGAGGAGATTGCCTCAGTAGCAGGGGCAAAGTAACCCTACACAAAAGACTGTTTTGGCCCCACCTAACAAAGCTAAAAGAACGCCTCCAAAGAATCCAACTGAGCTGCAATATTATCAGGAGCACTGATCTTGCTCCTTTACGTCTGTCATCAGTATGGCTGAAAGAAACTCATAAAAATTCAAAAAAGAAAGAATCAAACTGTTTCGAAGTAACTTAACTATGACCCAGAGCAAACATCAAAAGTAGTTAAAAGGCCTTAACCGGTTTGGCTCAGAGGATAGAGCGTTGGCCTGCGGACTGAAAGGTCCCAGGTTCGATTCTGGTCAAGGGCATATACCTTGGTTGCGGGCACATCCCCAGTTAGGGGTATGCAGGAGGCAGCTGATCGATGTTTCTAACTCTCTATCCCTCTCCCTCTCTGTAAAAAAATCAATAAAATATATATTTTTTAAAAGCAACCGATGAATGCATAAATAAGTGGAACAAATCTGTCTCTGTCTCCTTCCCTTAGTTTCTCTAAAAATATCAATAAAAAAATAAGATTTTTTAAAAAAAAATTACAAGACATGCAAAGAAGCAAAAGGACTTAAGAGAACAGACCTAAATTTAAGGACAATATGAGAGAGAAACTTATAGGCCAATCTCATTTATGAACTTGGCTATAAAAACCCTAAATGAAATATTAGGAAGCCATATCCACTGATATATAAAAAGCATTATACAATGCACAGCTGACTTCATTTCAGGATTGTAAGGATAGTGTAATAAGAACCATCTCAGTAGATGAAGAAAAGACAGGTAATAAAATAGCATACCCACTCACAATTTTTAAAAACCTTACTCAACTAGAAATAGACAAGAACTTTGTTAATTTGATAAACAGTATCTACAAAAATTCCATACCATTACTTTAAGCTTAGGGACATGACAATGATAACCACTCTGAAAATCTTTACCCAAAAATGTACCATGTGCTCACTTTGGCAGCACACATACAAAAATGTACCACAAATCAAACCCTGACCAGTAAAATGGGAAAAATTAATTGAAGAAATGAAAACTGCAAAAGAACAAACAAACTGCCATTATGGAATTGCTTTAAGATCAATACAAATACTCACTGAAATGTCATGTTCGAACACAAAAGTATTTAAAAGAAAAAAAACGAATTATTTACAATAAGCAAAAAACCTATTAGGCACCGGGAGGGAAAAATGTACAAAATGAGTTTTCTTGTAGCAAAAGGATACAGATCCTAACCACTCTAACTGAGAGACACAAACAGAGTAAGGTATGAAAGGATCCCAAACCAGAAGCTTCCACTGTCCTTCCTCCTTGGGGCCAGGACACATGACTCATCCAGCATATCTGTGTGTAACAGTATGCAGGCAATTCCCAACCAAAGAAGCTCATGTTTCAAATGTCTATGGTATTTATTAGTTTCATTAAATAAACATGATTAAATAATCACTTCCATGTGATTCATCCTCCAGCTGAAAGGGCGAAGGCTACGCCCTCCACCTTCCCCCAGGGTAAGGGCTACGTCCTCCATCTTACCTTGGCCACGTGTTGGGCAAGGAGCTTCTTCACGGAAGTCTAAGACTCTGCTAGCCACAACCAGGAACGGGACATCGACTTGTGCCTGGCCAATCGGCAAAGCACAGTCCTTTCTCCTCCCTTACTCCAACCCCCCCCATATAACCGGTCCCTGGGCGGGGTTGGCGCGCTCAGCCACTTGGTTTGCTTTGGTGTCGGTGAGCCTTGTGGATGGGGAGCCCAAGTTAACTTGAAATACAGATTCTTATGCTTTTGCATCGAATTGGCCCCCTGATGTGGTTTCTTGGGAATCTTGAAATCTGGGCACAACAATGGACACCCACCGGAGGGTTTAAACACTGGATGAGGATGGATAGGTTTGAAGTTTTCTGTTTGTTTTTTTTATTACTATTTTCTAAATATATTTTATTGATTTTTCACAGAGAGGAAGGGAGAGGGACAGAGAGCCAGAAACATTGATGAGAGAGAAACATTGATCAGCTGCTTCCTGCACACTTCTTACTGGGGATGTGCCCACAACCAAGGCACATGCCCCTAGCCGGAATCGAACCTGGGACCCTTCAGCCTGCAGGCCGACGCTCCATCCACTGAGCCAAACCGGCCAGGGCAGGTTAGAAGTTTTTAAAGCTTATTTGCATAATAACATCAAATTAATGTTGTAGGAAATTTTTATTCTCTAACAGACAATGAGTGGTAATGTGATGATCAGAGAGGGTGAGGGGGAATCTTCATTAGGATTTAAGCCATGCTGGATAAAATGTGATTATCATTTAGGTACGGCAGGTATTCCAGATAATAAGATTGGGATATGAGTGCAATCTGTATTTTTTTACAATCCCATAACTCT
>NW_005871887.1:67963-97601 GCF_000147115.1 Myotis lucifugus
CCCACCAGGTGTCACCTCAGCACAAACTTATCAGGTCCCACATGAATACAACAGACACTCCTATCACTCAGGACATTCCAACATTTTAGAGGCCACCTCTCAAGAACTGGGGACAAAGCCAGCCAATTGTTAAATACAAAATAAGTAACAAAAGACTACTACTCCAGGTCCGGGCCAGGTAGCTCAGTTGGTTGGAGCATCATCCCCAATATGCCCAGATTCCAGGTTCAATCCTTGGTAAGGGCACAGACAAGAATCAACCATTGAATGCATAAATAAGTGGAATAACAAATCGATGTTTCTCTCTCAATCAAAAAAAAATTTTTAAATACTACTATTCCAAATACGTTACTGTTTCTATAAATCAGTAAAGAGCCAGGCTGGTGTAGAACAGTGGTTGAGCGTAGACCCAGGAACCAAGAGGTCACCAGTTCAATTCTCAGTCAGGCCACATGCTCGGGTTGTAGGCTCCATCCCCAGTAGTGGGTGTGTGAAGGGAGCAGACGGATCTCATTGATGTTTCTATCTCTGTAGCCCTCTACCTTTCTCTCTCTCTAAAAGTCAATAAAAACATTTTAAAAATCAGTAAAGAAAAAACAAGCATCTCAAGTTTAAAATAGGCCAATGAACATGTAAAAAAATGATCAACCATGTTAGTAATGAGAGCAGTGCATACAGAGACCACAATGAGGCACCTTTTATACCCAAAAGTTAGTCAACAAGCCAAAATGGGGCTATCATCTTAGAAAATAAACAGAAGGATGGTATACCCAAACGCACTAAACATACAGAAAAACCTGGTATACTGTATGTGGAAGCATTACATAATAGAATGTTATTGGGTAAGTTTGATAAAACTAAATCAGAAGCCTTTGAAATATGCATTTAATCTGACCTACTTTTATAAATTATTAAAAAAAATATCCAGCCCTAACCGGTTTGGCTCAGTGAATAGAGCGTCAGCCTGCGGACTGAAAGGTCCCAGGTTCGATTCCGGTCAAGGGCATGTACCTTGGTTTCGGGCACATCCCCAGTAGGAGGTGTGCAGGAGGCAGCTGGTCGATGTTTCTAACTCTCTATCCCTCTCCCTTCCTCTCTGTAAAAAATCAATAAAATATATTTTAAAAAAATATATCCAACTCTGGCCAGTGTGGTTCAGTTGTTTGGAGCTCCATCCCCTGCAACAGAAGGTTGCCAGTTCAATTCCTGGTCAGGGCATATACCTAAGTTTCAGATTCCATCCACGTGCAGGAGGCAACTAATTGATATATCTCTCTGACATCGATGTTTCTCTCTCCCTCCTCCCTTTCTAAAACCAATTTTTAAAAACCCATAATACATAATTCAGTTTGAAAATACATTTCAAAACATTACAGATAGCTTAAAGTTAGTAAATTGAAGGTGATTCTTATTCTCTGCTTTTTATTGATGACAAGCATCTAATGATAATGTGATAAAAAGTAGCGATCTCCATTTAATTTCAAACTTAAACTCACGTAGAGAATATGTAGAATACGTATTACAAAAAGTTAATAGAATTGTTATAAATAGAAAAACTCCCACTAAAAAGGTATATACTTGAATAGCTATTTTTTGTCAAGTACCTACCTGTATTAAGAGACTTACTATTGTGCGCCACAAATTCGTATGTTGCAACACTGATCCTCACTTTGATGTTATTTGGAAATGGGCCCTTTGTGAGGTCATGGAGGTGGGGCTCCTGAGGACCTGTAAAGTAGATCTGATCTAAGCGGAAAAACGAAGTCTTAGAAGTTACCCAGTCACACAAACAAGTAGCAGAATTGGCATAAAACCAAGAACTAACGTGCTTTCAAGATGTGTATGTACACCGACTGACACGCAAAAGTTTACAGCACGATTTTAACAATTCATGGGCCTAAATAAATGGCAGGTATAAAGGTGGTCATTTTGCTATTCTGACTTTCCTGTATCTTGACATTTTTTGGACTAAAGCGTTGGGGAACAGCACCCCGATGTTTAGGACACACCCAAATGTGTGTCCCCCTGAAGCCTCCTGGACGTCCCAACCCCACCGACCTCTCCCGAGGGTCCCTACCCGCTCCCACCCCGCACGTGGCGACGCGCCCATTCACGGCTCCCCCGGCACCGACTTCCACGAGGACACGGCCCCCCGGATGCTGCAACTCCGTCCACGAGAACCCCAGGCAGCTGGCCCCCAACCCCTGTCCTCATCCACCACACCCCGCGGTCAGGGACCATCCCGACCTCCCTCTCCACGACCCGCCGCAGACCCGTCACTCACTCTCTCCCGTCGCTTCCGCAACCCGCTCCCCTCAACGCTGAAGCCGGGCAAGCCCCCCAACTCCAGAAGGACGAAGCCGCCAGACAGACACCTCCCGCCCCGCCCCTAATAACCGCCACAAAGCACGTCTGACGTCACGGAATTCCCACGGCGCGGAATCGTTCCAGACGCCGCCTCCAGAAATAGAACGCGACCTCGAGGGAGAATTGTGACCTTACCTGGGGGACGCGCCACTTCCGCTTCCCCTCCCCTGTTGGCTGGTGCTAGTTTCGCGCTATGACACTGCCTCCATAACACCCTGGAAGTGAGCGATCTACCTACAAACGCCGATTCTGGTCCCGGTGGAAAATACCTTCTGGGCAATATGGCCGCGCACAGTCCCGTTACCCTGTGCTGAGAGCGGACATCTTCGACTGGGCGCCGCCATTTTGGAGTAAGTTCCGTACGGAGAGTGAGAGGGCCATTCCAGCGGCTGTTAGCCTCGGCGCGCATGCTCAGTAGCCTGTCACTGGCCGCCGAAGTCTTCCGAACAGACCCGAGAGCTAAGCCAATCACAGGCCGGGCATCCGCAGAAAAGGGCCGCGCCCACGTCCCCGCGCAGCCACTTTGGAAAACGCAGGGCGGACTCGGTCATACTGGGAACCTTCGGGTAGTACAGTAACGAACCGGCTGGGAGCAAAGAATTCGGGAACATATATGGAAAAGATACCGGTGACTCCAGTGGTTCTCAACCTTCTGGCCCTTTAAATACAGTTCCTCATGTTGTGACCCAACCATAAAATTATTTTCGTTGCTACTTCATAACTGTAATGTTGCTACTGTTATGAATCGTAATGTAAATATCTGATGTGCAGGATGGTCTTAGGCGACCCCTGTGAAAGGGTCGTTCCACCGCCAAAGGGGTCGCGACCCACAGGTTGAGAACCGCTGCAACGTGTTGGGGGGGAAAAAATGGGGATGAGGGTGCGGAGCAGAGGTGGCAGGAGGAGAGCGTCTGTTCGTGCGCTTTGTGATGAGAGACAGGGAGGGTGTAAGGAACCGGGGCAAAAATAATGGCAACGACAATGCACGACAAGAAGATATTACTCGAGTCTTGTGTTGCAAGATAAACAGATACATTAAAAAAAAAAAAAAAAGATTCTGTGTATCCTGAATAGCCACAACCAAGTCACCAAAAGTCATTCTCAGAGGATTTACAGGGAAAGGCGTTTCCGAAAAGAGCCTGAAGGTCGGGAAGTTGGAACTCAGTGCGACAAGACTAGTCATGGAAATATTTGCTCCAATATTCCCAATGCTGATAGGGGCTCTCAGGCCCTCAGAACTCCCCTTTCTGAGAACAAATACTACCTTTCTGGGGAGGGGACCCCACACCCGTGAGCTTAAAGTTAGAGTAGTCATCCGGTCACGTTTCTCTCTATGCTCATACAGCCATGCAGAAGGGTTCATTATTTTTTTAAATATATTTTATTGCCTTTTTACAGAGAGCTAGAAACACTTTACAGAGAGCTTTCCCACACATCCTGCACACATGGGGTTTATTTCCCGTTTGACTCTTTTGATGTTCAGTAAGTTGAAATCTCCTGAGAAAGGCTTTCCCACACTCGCTGCATGCATGAGGTTTGCACGCATGAGGTTTCTCTCCACTGTGAGCGTGCTGATGTTCAGTGAGCTTGAACTTCTTGGGAAAGGTTTTCCCACAGACACTGCATCCATGGGGTTTCTTTCCTGTATGAATTACCTTATGTTCCATGAGCTGAGGCTGCTTGAGGATGGCTTTCCCACTTTCAGTACATTCATAGGCATTCTCTCTTCTGTGTGTTTCCTGAATTTTAAGAGACCGGGACTTGGTCCTGATGGGCTTGCTACTTCTGTGGAATTTCATTTCAGTATGAGTTTGCTCGTGATTTGCATGGAGAAGGGATCTTCCATCTCCATTAAACTCAGCAGGCTCCCTTATGTCACAGCTTCTACTCTGGTAGATGAAATCTAAATATGATTTCAAAGTTTTCCCATCTAAATCAAACATATTGTTTGGCCTTAAAGGAAAATGACTTTTGCTCTGCAGAACAATGCTTCCAAATGCATGCTGTTCCATTGCCTTCAGCATATTTTAGTTTTGCAAGTGCCACTGCAGATGATCAATTGCCTCAATTTCTAGGAAAGAAGAGAACTGTGAATGCTTCCATGAGCATCATATGGAATAGAGCTTCTGCAAAAACACCTTAGGAGGGCTAACGCTTTAGTAGAAAACGTATGATATTAATATAGAAGTTCTAAGTATAAATGTGCCTAATCTTTTTTTTTTAACTTTCAGTTAAATATACATAAGATAGACCTCGCTGGTTTGGCTCAGTGGGTAGAGCGTCGGTCTACAGATTGAAGGGTCCCAGGTTCGATTCTGGTCAAGGGCACATGCTTGGGCTGTGGGCTCGATCCCCAGTGGGGGGTGTGTAGGAGGCAGCCGATCAATGATTCTCTCTCATCATTGATGTTTTCTATCTCTCTCTCCCTTTCCCTTTCTCTCGGAAATCAATAAAAATATATTTAATAATATATCTTCTATATATATAAAAGCCCAGCGACCGAATGGCGGATGACCCGTCGCTATGACATGCACTGCGGCAGCCAACCAGCCTGATCTGGGCCCTGATAGGCCTTCCCCTGGCTGGCTCCGCCCTCGATTGCCTTCCCCCATCCCCCGATAGGGGGCAGGCCTGGCCAACCTCCCAGAGTCCCTCCCCTGGGCCAGCCCTCCCCCCCAATAGGCCTTGATCTCTGGCCAGGCCGAGGGACCCCACCCATGCATGAATTCGTGCACTGGGCCTTTAGTGTATACATAAGATAAAATAGACCATTTTAACCATCTGAAAGTGTACAGTGCTGTGGCATTATGTACATTCACTTTTTTTTTTTAATATGTACATTCACTTTGTTGTGCAACCAGTGCCACCATCCATCTCTGGAACGAGTTCACCCTCTCCAACTGAAACTTCTGTACCAGGCCCTAGCCAGTTTGGCTAAGTGGATACAGTGTCAGCCTGAGGACTGAAAGGTCCTGGTTTCAATTCCAGTCATGGGGGAGGGGAGGTGACATCTAAGAAGAAATAAATAAGGATAAGTTCCAAAAGATAAAGGGGTAAGTTTTCCTCTAGATTCCTACATAGAAGAGCTCTTGAGTGGGGACAGAGACACACAGTAGTTGTTTCTATAGCCTCAGACACCCTCACCACTGTGACACCTTCTCTGAACGACTAGACCAGTGGTTCTCAACCTTCCTAATGCCGCGACCCTTTAATACAGTTCCTCATGTTGTGGTGACCCCCAATTTCATTGTTACAAATTGAACATAATTAAAGCATAGTGATTAATCACAAAAACAATATATAATTATATACGTGTTTTCCGATGGTCTTAGGCGACCCCCGTGAAAGGGTCATTCCACCCCCAAAGGGGTCTCGACCCACAGGTTGAGAACTGCTGGACTAGACAGTGATTTCCTCAGCCTTTCCCTCTTGCTGGTTCTCTTTCACTTACCTGGGTGGGTTCGACTGTGGATTTCATCTTCTAATGTCCACAGCGTTTCTCCTTGTTCCAATCTGGAGAGAGCATCTGGTTTGCTGACTTGATACCCTAGTCATGGGAAATGATGGAAGACTAACCCATCAGATTGAATTGGGAGTCTGTGATGCTAAGAGAATAGTACATTTAGGGACTGCACAATTCGCATGTTTGCAAATTAAAGGCTTCCCTCTAAGATGAAGAGAGATTATACCTTCTCATCTGGGTCCAGGGAGGGGACTAAGTATCACAGCCCAGAGCTTTCAGAAGATGAGAAAGGCCACTGACTGGGCTTTCTGAGTGACACAGGGGAGCTGTCCTCACCCACTGACACCAGGTGGCTGTAGTTCTCCATCATCATGTCCCTGTACAGGTCCTTCTGCTCGGAGTCCAGGAGCTGCCACTCCTCCCAGGTAAAGTCCACGGCCACATCCTCCAGTATCAGCAATTCCTGTAATAACAGCCCTGTTAATGTGAGTGTTTATTGAAAGGGAAAGTATGAGATAATAGAAAATATATATATTGGCCCCTGCCCCTGGTATCTGACACAGGGCTCCTAAAATCCTTATCACGTAAGTTCGTATGTGATAAGAACAACATGAGTGTCTTTGTTCTAATGAGGCAACTCTGAGTGTCACAGATACGATGTGATAGTTTGGGCAGGCTCCCTTTTCCACTGCTCCTGTTTCCATTCCAAATGATCCTATATAATAAACGGGTAATATGCAAATTGACCCTAACAGCAGAAAGACTGGGAATGACTGGTCACTATGACACACACTGACCACCAGGGGGCAGACACTCAATGCAGGAGCTGCCCTCTGGTGGTCAGGGCGCTCTCACAGGGGGGAGCTCTGCTCAGGCACAAGCCAGGCTGATGGCTGCCATTACAGCTGTGGTGGTGGGAGCCTCTCCTGCCTCCTCAGCAGTGCTAAGGATGTCCGACTGCAGTTTAGGCCTGCTCCCTGCTGGCAAGTGGACATCCCCTGAGGGCTGCCGGGCTGCCAGAGGGATGTCTGATTGCCATCTTAGGCCCAATACCCTGGGGAGCGGGCCTAAGCCAGCAGGTGGTCATCCCCTGAGGGGTCCCAGACTGCGAGAGGGCACAGGCCGGGCTGAGGGACCCCCTCTTCCCCCCCCCCCCCGCCCCGAGTGCACAAATTTTTGTGCACCGGGCCTCTAGTATATATATAATTGATTTCAGAGAGGAAGGGATAGGGAGAGAAAGATAGAAACATCAATAATGAGAATCATTGATGGGCTGCCTCCTGCACGCCCCACACTGGGGATCAAGCCCGCAACCCGGGCATGCGCCCAGACCGGGAATGGAACCCTGACCTCCTGGTTCTTAAGTCGACACTCAACCACTGAGCCACGCCTACTGAGCTCGACGTTTCTCTCTCACATTGATGTTTCTTTCTGTCTCTCTCTCAAAATCAATGAAAACATATCTTCCGGTGAGGACTAAAAAATAACTCCACTGAACTGCTTACCAAGGTGGTCACTGACCTCCCCCTATGGACACTCCCATTAGCAAACCCTCACAATCACTGACTTAAATCCCAATGATTCCCCGGTCCCTGACCTTCCTTCAGGGATGCTCCAGTCCCCAAGGCCATCCTAAGAACTGATCTTCAGACATTCTCAGATACTGACTTCCTTCATGGACACCGGAATCAATGACCTCCCGACATTCACCCCCAGTCAATGAACTCCCCGCCCCACACACACACACACACACACACCCAACTGCCTCCCAATCACTAACCCAACCCCTAGGTCAGTGATGGCGAACCTATCTGACACGCGAACTCATTTTTTGGGTTGATTTTTCTTTGTTAAATGGCATTTAAATATATAAAATAAATATCAAAAATATAAGTCTTTGTTTTACTATGGTTGCAAATATCAAAAAATTTCTATATGTGACACGGCACCAGAGTTAAGTTAGGGTTTTTCCAAATGCTGACACGCCGAGCTCAAAAGGTTCGCCATCACGGCCCTAGGTCATGCTAATCATTTGCCTCCAAGATTTCCCAGCCACTGACCTCCCCCAACAAAGGCTAACCCGAGCCACTCCAATCCCTGACCATCCCCGGGCCCGCACCATTTCTCACCATCCTGCCCCTCAATCATGAAATGCATCCCCCGCCCTACAATGGCTTGCTCCTCTCAAGAGCTCCCCGCAGGCCTCCCCTACCACGAACCCCAAATCTCCACACAAACCCTAAACAGCAAACTGAGACACACACACACACACACACACACACACACACACACACATATACCGCTTAACAGATCCTTCCTGCACCAGCTGGGTGGGAAGGGCCATGGTCCCTCACTTCTGCCTCCGACTCACCTCCCTGGTCAGGTTTCACTTCCCTGACATCAGAGGCTGCAGGCTGCCAACCACCCCCTGGGCGACCTCCCAAGACGAAGATTCTGTTCCCGCTTTAAGGGCTTTGAGACGAAGACACTACGACGAAGTATGGCGGCGCCCGTTAGGGAATGTTTGTGAGGGCCGCCATCATGGAAGACCCTGCCGAACAACCGCCTTTCCGGCACCAGGTGTCCGCGGAACGTCCCTCGCAAGCGTCATGACGTCCGTCGTTACGTCACAAGGGGTGACGCACCCTTTCTAACCCGTCCCCGCGGAAACGAGGCGCAGGAGGATAAACTTGGCCGCCTCCGCTTTGCTGCTGGTTCGTACAGAGGCTGCCCTCCCCCCGCCCCCCCACACTTTACAGTGGGCGCAGCCATCTTGGAAAAGGTCACGTGTCCTACAGGACAGGGAGGCGTCCTTTGGGGAGCTGGGAGCAGGTAGAGCGACTGGCAGGGATGCTTTTGGAGGACAGAATAGGGTTTGGAAAAGCCAAGGTAATGGTAGGAAGACGGGACGCCTCCTGTGGGCACAGAGGAAACAAACCTAGTTGAATGAAAGTATCTTCTTCAGCCAGAATTGGTGGTGAAGGTTAGGTGACACCTCTGGGCAGAAGGCGAGAGAGCTCGGGGAGGATCAGAGGTAAGAGGGAGGCTGAAGGTCTGTGACGTGGGGAAAATAGAAGACCAGAAATATTTTCTGGTAGAAATTTCTGTGCAGTCTTTATCTCACATCTTTTTACTTATAGTTTCTAGTGAAGAAATTATTAATATCGGAATTGTAAAAGAGAATGAAAAATTCCAGATTGTTGTCCAAAAATGTTCTAATCATGAATACACTTTACCGACTGCTATCTTTCCTCCCTCAAGAACTATTTAAAGCTAATGGCTAATTTTTATTTAGTATATACATATTTTTTGAACAGGGAACTATTTTATTAATACTCTGAAAGCTATAGATTGTGGATATACATCTCACTTCACATGTAAAAAAACAAAACAAAAGACAAGCTAAATCTATCAGAATGCCTATTTTCTCACCATCTTATCAATCGTTTAAGCTTTGCCATCATAAAGGTGAGTAAAAATCTTAGTTTTATTTCTTACTTTATAAATTGTTTATTTCCCCCTTTTCTATTTTAGCTTGGTTATCATTTTCTAGCTCCATTCGCCCCACCTTTAACTAGTCTACTTTCTGTCTCTATAAATTGGCTTATCTGGACATTTTTTAAGTGCAGTCATATAATATGCAGTGCTTGTGACTGACTTCTTTCACCACCATAAAGTTTGAATGTTTATCCATGCTACAACATATTTCTAGACTTCATTTTTACACCTGAATAATATTCCATTGTATGGATATGGCACATTTTATTTTTCTCTACATCAGTTCGTGGCTATTGAGTTGTTTCTATTTTGGGGCTATTTTAGTTAATGCTTCTATAAACATGTACACATTTTTGTGTGGACATATGTCTTCATTTCTCGTGGATGTAAACCTAGGAGTGAACTTGCTGGATCACAGAATAGTAAATGTGTTTAGCTGTTTGAGGAACTGCCAGACTGTATTCCAAAGAGCTGCATAATGAGAACTCAATGAGAACTGTTTTTCTACCTTATAATATTTCTGACACCAAATGCATGGGTTTTTTTTTCCACACCAAGCAACTCTCTATTTATCTGTGATAACAAGTGTGTGTCCAATTCAATTCAATTCTGACAATGCCTTCCTTGAGTCAGGTTCAGGGCCCAATCCTACAATATTGCTACCCACCCCCACTTCAGATGCCAATTGCCAGGTGGGGCCTACTGTATTTCTGATGGATTGGCTATAAGTCAGGGACTTCCATGATCTCCTCCTCAGTTTGGTATGGTAATTTGCTAAAATGGCTCACAGAATGTGGGAAAAGTTTACTTATTGCGCTACCACAATTTTAAAAAATCAGATGTAGTGTTTACATTATGATGGCTATTACATACGATTTATAGCTCAGCCATGTAATATATAGGGTGTCCCCCCAAAATGTATACACTGAATAGTTATTAATTCCAATGGGTTAAATCTGAAAAGAGGCATCAACTGAGCTATCAGAAAAAAAGTGTGAATACATTGAATACATTTTTTAAAATATATTTCTTTATTGATTTCAGAGAGGAAGGGAAAAGGAGAGAGAAATAGAAACATCAGTGATGAGAGGGAATCATTGATCGGCTGCATCCTGCATGCCCTCCACTGGGGATCAAGCCCACAACCCAGGCATGTGCCCTTGGCCGGAATCGAACCCGGGACCCTTCAGTCCGCAGGCTGACGCTCTATCCACTGAGCCAAGCCGGCTAGGGCCATTGAATACATTTTTGGGGACACCCTGTACTGTGATAACTTTTCCAATCTTGCATAACTTTATATTCTCTGTGGAGTTATTTATGCCTTCCAGAAATCCTGGCCTTTAGTTCTCAAAAAGACCCACTCAGTATTGGCATCACTGGAAGCTGTTTCTTCCAGTCCAGGAGTGGGGTGGGGGTGGGGGCGTGTGTGTGTGTGTGTTTATGTGTGTGTGTCTGTTTTTATAGCTATCCCCAGTAAGTGATTCTGAAGACCCTTTTCTGTCCCCCAAATCTTTCCGCCAAAAGCATTTTCGGGGTATTTGCCTTTCAGCCTGTACCTTGGCTCTTTTAACTCCGCGGAAAAGTCGTTTTCCTTTGTACGGACACCTGACTTCTAAGATGGCTGCGCCCGCGGTGTCATTTCGGAACGTGCTCTGTGCAAAGCGGACAGCTTCTCTCCCCGGGTTGCTGAGGTGGACGCGGCCCGCCCCACGTTTGCCTGGCGCCAGTTCGAGCTTCCGAAAGTGAATGCCGTTTGTTTACGGGGTTTTAAAGCGCCGAGAAATGAAGCCGTTCGGTGGCTTTTCACCGTCCCGAGCCTTCCCTGGCGGCTCGGGTCCAAACGGCTATTTCGCCTTTTGTGGAAAGATGGCCGATGGCCGCTCCCTGGATGCGATGAGGACACGGGCGCGGACATTTTCTCCGTGGAAGTCCGGGCGTCGGTGCGCCGCACAAATGCCTCCGACTCCGTTCGGTCGCCGCAGACCGGCGCATAGGCTGCGCGAGGACACACGCGGCAAAGAATTCACGGAGGTGCAGCTCGTGGAAGGTCGCGGAAACCCCGTCTCTGTGTGGAGCTCTCAGAGGTACAGGATGGAAGGATCGCGGTGACTAAGTGTTCGGGTGGGAGGGCAGGGGGTCCGCGGAGGAGAGGCAGCAGCGGGAGTCTGTGGTTGGGGTGCCTTTGGGGTCAGCCCTGCGGGATGCTGTGGGCAGTAGGGAAAGGCCGGCGAGGTGCCCGGCTGACAGTCCGTGGCCAGGCTTGGTGTCTGCGTGACTGAAGACTGCGGTGGGGACTGGGTTTTGATCGGGAAAGCAGTGTCTGATCGCATTGGGGGTTTAAGATGCGGCTCAATGACAGGAGCCGGGGTCACGGCCAGCAACCCGGGGTCTGGGCTCGCGATGATGCTGATGGACAGTGACCAGTGTTTGGGAAGGTCCAGATGTTTCATGCGTTGGGGGGTTTGTGAGAGCCGAAGCTGGTGGTGGGTGGGTGGGGTGAGTTGCAAACGTACCTTCTTTGCAAAGCTTTGGGCTTCCCACATCCCCCCCGTCCGCATCATCTTGACCTGAAAGCTTGTAGGAGGTGGACGATTCAAAGCGCATCTGAAAAGGTCAGGCTGCCACTAAAATGAGGATTTTGCCCTTCCTGCAAATTTGTGCGTCTCTCTCTCTCTCTCTCTCTCTCTCTCTCTCTCTCTCTCTCACACACACACACACACACACACACACACACACTGGTAAATATTTCCTTTTAGCATCATTATAGCACAAGTAAAATAGCACGCAGTTCCCCCAATTCAGTTCCCCAATGGTCACCTTTGTTAAAATGTTCATAGATGTTTTTTTTTGTCTTCATTTTTCTTTTCTTTTTTAAAAAATATATTTTTATTGATTTCAGAGAGGAGGGGAGAGGGAGAGAAAGACAGAAACATCAATGAGAGAGAATCATTGATCGGCTGCATCCTGCATGCTCCCTACTGGGGATGAGCCCACAACCTGGGCCTGTGCCCTTGGCTGGAATCGAACCTTGGACCCTCCCCTAGTCCCCAGGCCGATGCTCTATCCACTGAGCCAAACCAGCCAGGGCTAGTCTTCATTTTTCTATGCTTGATTTGCACAATTCCAACAAATCTCTGGTAATTTGCCTCATCACTTAATTTCATATCATAAACATTCATATAACAAACATAAAATTTTTTCTTTAAATATATATATTTTTTAAATTTCTGTTAACAGTATAACAAGAGGCAAATCCATGCCATTATGACTGGAATCACTCAATGTGTACATTCATTTAGATGGAGCTTAAATACTTAAATATTCAGTTGTCACTTTTAAGAACAGGTTAGGATTCTGCATTTACTAAGGATGTGGCTCCCTGTCCCTCATCTTCACCTTGACTTTTAAATTTTTTGCCATTGTGAATGGTGGTGGTTTTTTTTTTTTTACTTTTGACCTTTTTTGTTCTTTTCTTTAAATGTACTGTTACATAGAAGAGCAATTAAGTTATTTTATTTTGTTCCTGCTCACCTCACTGAACCCTTACTATTATGAGCATCCCTGTTCCTCATGATTTTATTATGAAAATTTTCAAATATATAGCAAAGTTTAAAGAATTGTACATTTGAACCGTACCGGTGTGGCTCAGTGGTTGAGCGTGGACCTATGAACCAGGAGGTCATGGTTCGATTCCCTATGAGGGAATATGCCCGGGTTGTGGCTCAATCCCCAGTGTGGCGTGTGCAGGAGGCAGCTGATCAGTGACTCTCTCATCATTGATGTTTCTATCTCTCTCCCTTCCTCTCTGAAATCAATAATGTGGGGTGCGGCTACAGTGTTTTGGATAGGTTCAAGCCTTGGACTGAGGAGAGGGCACAGCCCTCTCATTGCCACGTGCAAGTCCCAGCTTGGAGGGCAGATCTCTCCCAGCACAATTATAGCCAACAGCTGTAGTTGTGAGCTTGAACCTATGGTCCGAACACGTGGCCCCAGGTGCCTGAGTGATACAGTTCAGGTGCATGTAGTTGAGTAGGATTGAAACCCAGGAGAATGTTGTAAACATCTTGATCACGCCCCTACTTTGCCTCGTGGCATCTGCTATAAAATAAAGACCAGCTTGTGGGCTCTGTCTCTCCATCAGAGAAGCAGTGTCCCACCGAGACCCAGCTTTCATTCTCTTGTCTGTCTTTTCTAAGCCTTTCACCGCCCCCACTCAGGGTCACTGACCCAGGCTGAGCTGGCATAGCACATAAGGCGCCCTGGGGCTGAGTATGCCATGGCCGTGCCGGCTCGCCACACAATAAAATACATTTTTTAAAAAGAATTGTACATTTGAATACCTATATGCTTAGGTTTTATCATGATTTTATTGTGTTTCCTTTACTACATATCTATCCATGTATCACAACTCTGCTTGTCCTTAACCCATCTTTTTACATTAAAAAAATGTATTTCAAAGTAAGTTGCAAACATTTATGCATTTCCCCCTAAACCTCCCAGTAAGCATATGATGAGAGTTCTATTAAGAGCTTTTTAAAAATAACAGTTCTATTAGTCATATACCACACAACTTACCCGTTTAAATTGTACAATTCAGTGGTTTTTAGTATAGTCATAGTCATATTCAGCCATCAGCACAGTCAATTTCAAACATTTCACCACCTCAAAAAGAAACCATGTGCCTTCTAGTTACCACCTCTGTCCTTCCATATCCCCCATATGTAAGCAGCCACATTCTTTGTGGTCTCTATAGATTTGCCTGTTTTGGACATTTCATATAAATGCATATAACGTGGTCTTTTGTGACTGGCTTCTTTTCACTCGGCATCATGTGTTGGAGGTTTATCTACGTGGTAGCATGGATTCCTTTTTATCCCTCAATACTGAGCCATTGTGTGTATAAGCACGTTCTGTTTATCCCTTTATCGGCTGGTGGATATTTGGGTTGTTTCCACATTTGGGCTATTATAAATAATGTTGCTATAAAATCTGCGTACAAACTTTTGTGTGGGCATGTTTGTTGGTTTGTTTAGTCTATTTTTATTGATTTCAGAGAGGAAGCAAGAAGGAGAGAGATAGAAACATCAGTGATGAGAGCGAATCATTGATCGGCTGCCTCCTGCATGCCCCCTTCTGGGGATCCAGCCCACAACCCGGGCATATGCCCCCCCTGGAATCAAACCCGGGACCATTCAGTCCACAGGCCGACACTCTGTTCACTGAGTCAAATTGGTTAAGGCTGTGTTCGCATGTTTTTACTTCTCTGATATAATCCTTCACTAAATTTAGATTGTTAGCATTTTTAATAACTACATAGTATTTCATTAGATGTGTGTACTTTTACTCATTCAGTTACTCCTCTGCTAATAGGCCTAAATAATAGTTTTACATCAGCTTTGCATGTGTTTGCCATTATTTCCTTTGCAAACATTTCTAGAGGTGGATTTTGGATTCTAGTAATATCTCTATTGAAAGTATTCAATACAGAATATTAAACTATTCCCACAAAATATTCACAGTCATGTAACACTTATAAAAAGTGTGTGTTTTGGAATGTTATCAATTTTTAGATATCAATTTTGTAATCAGTCAACTGACTAAAATTTTAAAATAGTTTTTTAATTGATTGAGAGAGAGAAACATCCATTTGTTTTTCTACTTGTTTATTCATTCATTGGTTGCTTCTTATATGTGCCTAACCAGAGATTGAACCTACAACCTTGGTGTTGGGATGATGCTATAACCAACTGAGCTACCCAGCCAGGGCTAAAACTTATTTTATTTTATTTTATTTTATTTTTTATTTTTTTTAAACCAGAACCATTTTTTTAAATATATTTTTTATTGATTTTTTACAGAGAGGAAGGGAGAGAGAGAGAGAGTTAGAAACATCGATGAGAGAGAAACATCGATCAGCTGCCTCCTGCACATCTCCCACTGGGGATGTGCCCGCAACCCAGGTACATGCCCTTGACCGGAATCGAACCTGGGACCTTTCAGTCCGCAAGCCGACATTCTATCCACTGAGCCAAACCGGTTTTGGCTTTTATTTTTTAATATAATTTTATTGATTTCAGAGAGGAAGGGAGAGGGAGAGAGAGATAGAAACATCAATGATGTGAGAGAATCGTTGATCGGCTGCCTCCTGCACGCCCCACACTGGGAATTGAACCTGCAACCTGGGCATGTCCCCTGATTGGGAATCAAACGGTGACCTCCTGGTTTATAGGTTGAAGCTCAACCACTGAGCCATGTTGATTGGGCTAAAAGTTATTTTTGATACATGTTTACTCAAATCTCTGAAACTCTGACTCTTGATTAATCATGTTAGGGAATGCCTTATCATTTGCTTCCTCTTCTCTATTATTGATTATTCTTACTTGGTTCTTTATCCAGTTAGTGGGGTTTCATTTCCAGAATGGTAATAGATAATAGTGGTTATACTGCGCATCCTTGCTTTGCTCTTGGCTTTAGAGAAAGTATGTGTATGGTTTCACTGGACATATGTAGGATGTATTGGATTTTTCTCACTTGATGTTTTGACATTGCTGTTACCGGAAGGGTTCTTGGAGCTGCCTGCTCTATCATTTCCATTCTAAGGGATTTCCCATCATAAAGTCCTCTCTCTCTCTCTCTCTCTCTCTCTCTCTCTCACACACACACACACACATTGCTGTTGGTACTTTTTAAAGAGATAAACTGATGCAAATGCAATTTAAGTGATATCCTTTCATCCCTCCTCTTCTTTCCTCCCCAGAGATAACCATAATCTCGAACTTGTTTTATATAATGCATGTTCTATACTGTTACAAAGTGTGTATATATCCACAAACAATAGTCTTGCTCTATATGCTTTAACTTTTTTTCTATCTGTTTTCCTTTGTATCACATAATGATTAGTGAAATGCTTGGCTTAGTACATTTGTCTTTACACTGAAGTGTGTTTACAATGAGTTGTACAGAGATTTCTGAAAAGATACATGAACACATAATATTAAAGAAATAGGTGTCCGGATCCTCGCCTTTTATATGTCTCTGTCCAAAAATATATGTGTGAGACGTCCCCTGCCGTGGGGGCATCGCATTGTGCTGGTTCTCCTTTGCCCTCACAGAAGGAACACATACTGCCCACACCTTCAGAATCTTATGTTTTATTGCTCCAGAGGGTAACAGCCTCCAGAGCTCCAGATAAAGGGACAGATGGCCTTGAAATCAGCTGAGTGACAGTAGCAGGGACAGCATCTGGACCCAGAGGAAAAGTACACTCAAAGCGAATTTACTTTTCAGCCCGCAGGTCCCGGCTCGCGGAACAAGATCTACCAGGTGCCCTGAGGACGAGGTCTCAGGACCTGGATGTTGTCATTCGTGGGGACACCACTGATCAGAGCCTAAGATTTCTACCCAGAAATTTCGAGCAGCTCAAGAGGAGACGGAAGACACAGCGTCCATCTTCCTGGCCATTTCCCGGTAACAGAAGAAAATGATTAAGGACCAGGTGACTCTGGGTTTGTTTTATTCTTTCCTTCATTCTGTGGTTGATTTCTGGAGGACTTGAAAACATGATTGAATTAAATGGAACAGCACAATTTGTGCAGAAATAAATTTAGCCCCTAACTTCAACATTAAGGCAAAATAGGATGAGGAATGTATTGTTCCCGGGAGCCTCCCTAAATGACTAATGTTGGAGCATAGTGTGACTGGAGCATCGTACGGGTTCCATGAGCTGTCACCTTCTGTCTAACATCTCTGACAGCCCTCACGGCCAGAGAGCCATGATGCAGACAGGCTGTTCACCGACAGAGGGGACAGCAGGCCCTTCCTGGGAGGGTGTCACTCTGTGTTTCCTGACATTTAGATTTTAGGTCATTTAAAAATATATATTTTTTAAATTAATTTCAGAGAGGAAGGGAGAGGGAGAGGGAGAGAGAAACATCAATGATGAGAGAGCATCATTGATCGGCTGCCTCCTGCATGCCCCACACTGGGGATCGAGTCCATAACCCGGGCATGTGTCCTTGACTGGAATCGAACCCAGGACTCTTCAGTCCTCAGACCGACGCTCTCTCCGCTGATCCAAACCAGCTGGGGCAGGACATTGTTTATGGTTCTTCCTAGAGCTGAGATATTAGACAGTGTCCTTCACTTCAGCTTTCCTGTAAATGCAATGCGGGGCTCCTCAGAGATCCCTTTGAGAATAGACCACGAGAGCTCAGCGGGCACAGGTTTTCATAGGACCATAACAGTGAGACCCATCGACCCAGCCTTACGGCAGTGAGGATTAATCTAGAAACAAAACCTCAGTGGCCTAAGAAAATGGAAGGATTGCATGGCACTCAAAGGTCCTGTGTGACCACGTGGCTGAGCTGGTGTTTGAGTCAGGTTTGGCAGTAGGCAGTGTGGAAAGTACTGTCGTCTGCGAAGGTTGGGGTCCCAGAGGGTTTTCTATAGTACATCCTCCTCTCTAAGATAGTACACTTTCCTGTGTTCAAAGCCTCTTCCAAATGCCTCATTTCTTATTACCTTCCAACCACACATCATTGTATATGTGGTCCGTCGTTGGCCGAAACGTTGTTACGTAGCACGTGACTATATTTGTGTTTCTTGAAGGCTGCAATTTACTTTCTTAGTCTGCTTAATGACTTGAATAGTCTCCTGTTCTTAGATGTTAGACAGATGTTTTGGAAAAATGCTTTATTTCTCCTAATGTATAAAATATATTTGTTTAATATCTAGTGTCTTATAATTATACTGTCTGCATTTTTTTTTTTCTGGGTGATTCTGATGATGGCTATCAAGATTGACAGTAAATGTAGGATTGGAATATGTTTTAGTTACCTTGATATTAGTAGTATATATTTAGTGCCCGGCAAATATGTGCCTTTAAAAATGTATATACATATATATATTTTTTTTAATATATTTTATTGATTTTTTACAGAGAGGAAGGGAGAGAGATAGAGAGTTAGAAACATCGATGAGAGAGAAACATCGACCAGCTGCCTCCTGCACATCTCCTACTGGGGATGTGCCCGCAACCCAGGTACATGCCCTTGACCTGAATCGAACCTGGGACCTTTCAGTCCGCAGGCCGACGCTCTATCCACTGAGCCAAACTGGTTTCGGCTATACATATATATTAAATACAAATATTTCTGGTTTGAGAAAGAGGATTTAATGACTGCTTATTACATAAATACTTGATTTGTAGAACGATGATTGGCTGCACAATTACAGAATAGTTTACTATTGATGTTGAATATGGATAGATTTTGCTTCTATAACAATGTAGTTTAAAAAAAAAAACAGCCCTAGCTGGTTTGGCTCAGTGGATGAAGTGTTGGCCTGTGGACTGAAGGGTCCCGGGTTCTACTCCAGTCAAGGGCACAAGCCCGGGTTGCAGGCTCAATCCCCAGTGTTGGGGGGTGCAGAAGGCAGCCAATCAATGATTCTCTCTCATCATTGATGGTTCTATCTCTCCCTTCCTCTCCTAAATCAATAGAAATATATATATTTTTAAATATATTTTATTGATTTTTTACAGAGAGGAAGGGAGAGAGGTAGAGAGTTAGAAACATCGATGGGAGAGAAACATCGATCAGCTGCCTCCTGCACATCTCCCACTGTGGATGTGCCCACAACCAAGGTACATGCCCTTGACTGGAATCGAACCTGGGACCTTTCAGTCCGCAGGCCAACGCTCTATCCACTGAGCCAAACCGGTTTTGGCTAGAAATATATATATTTTTTAAAATCAAAACACTTAATATAGATGTAGCCCATATGGTAAAAATGAGCAGAACTTTCTTCACATTCCTTCCCTCTCAATAACAAGAGAAACACTCCTATTAAACAGGACCTGTTATTACAGGACTCACTCACACTGGAGGATGTGGCCGTGGACTTCACCTGGGAGGAGTGGCAGCTCCTGGGCTCCGAGCAGAAGGACCTGTACAGGGACGTGATGTTGGAGACCTACAGCCACCTGGTGTCACTGGGTGAGGACAGCTCCCCTGTGTCACTCAGAGGGGTGGCCTTTCATGGCTTCTGAAAGGTCTGGAGTGTCTGTGATGCTCTGAAGTAGTGGATGAGTCTCAGTCCCCTCCCTGGTCCCAGGTTAGAGGGTATAATGCGCCCTAGTACAGAGAACAGCCTTTCCTTTGCTGACCTGCAGGCTGCGTAGTTCCTGAGGTACAACATTCTTCCGTGTTAGCACACCAAAGCCCGTGTCAAAGAGCCTGTCTCTTCTGTCACTTCCCATGAACAGGGTATCCAGCCAGCAAGCCAGACACACTGTCCAGATTGGAACGAGGGGAACCATGGACAAGAGAAGGTGGACTCCACAGTGGGATCTGCTCGGGTGAGTGAGAGCCAGCAAGGAAGGCGGCCGGGGAAGTCCTGGTCCATTCGTTCAGAGGTGTCACAGCCGTGAGGTGTCTGAGGACACGTACACAGAGCCTCCACGAACCGGCCATAAAGGAGCTCTCTTTCTGTAGGTGTTTAGAGGAACAGGTCTCTTCTTGGACTTGATCCCTATTTGTTCCATTGAGGTCTTGATTGTCCCCCCCTCTCTGCTTCTTCTTACAATTCTCAGTCTCACCATCTTTCTTCCCCCAGGAACAGTACCTGTTCCTTCATTTTCTTGCTCGGAAATTCCACCTTCCACGGCCTCTGTTCAAGGAGAGATGTGTGATGTTAGCACTGTCTTCTGACTACAGCACCTTCTCGCCCCGTTGGATAAGGTTGTTTTCCCTTCCTAACACCCGCCCCCATCTTTGATTGGAGTTAGGAATTTATTTATTTACTTACTTACTTTTGTTAATCCTCACCCAAGGATATTTTTTCCATTTACTTTTAGAGAGAGTGAAAGGGAAGAAGGGAGGGAGAGAGAAACCTTGATGTGAGAGAGGCACATCAATTGGTTGCCTACTGCTTGCTCCCCGACCCGGGGATGGAATCTGCAACCCTTGATCGGAATTGAACCTGAGACCCTTCAGTGCACAGGCCGACACTCTAACCACTGAGCAGCAACAGCCAAGGTTGGATTCATTTTCTTAAAGCTTTCCTTTTCCTTATGATAGTTTGATGACATTACATCCCAATTAATCATAGTCATGCCAGTCATTTAAGGTGGACATTTCTCTTTTGTCAATGACCTCCATTATATGGTATGATCTGCTTATACAGTTTGCTCCCTGCCCCTGCTAAACTCAGGGTCAACTATATTTAAAGGAGCCTCCACAATATTTTCCATACATGAGAATCTTTTCTTGTTCCATTGCTTTAAATCCTTTTTGATTGTGCTAAATGTTGTTGGATAACCTGTTACACACTGGCACTGCCAGCCATGAACACCGCCTCCAAGATAATGCTTGGCTATTTTATTCTAAAAGAAGAGGACATAAAATTCATCAAAATAAGTCTATATAAATAAGATGTCTTGAGGTGAAAAGTGCTGAGAAGATCAATCAAACAGCAAAAGGGAATAGTGTGTGAGGGGGCTGGGAGCTGCTGTTAGCAGCCAGGAATCTATTAGATCTTCAGTCATCTGGGACGGGGAATGCGTCTCCGGTAAAATGCCTTTAAGCAACTACATGAGGGATGTGAGCAGGTCCGTTGAGTGAATTGCGTTCCAAAGTAGACAAAATAGCAGATTCAAAGGCCTAGGAAGAATCTCAAGGAAGCCTGTGTGAATACAGTGGGGTGGGCAAGAGGGACCATGATGGAGATGACATGGAGATAAGGGCGATGCGGTGGGAGCTAGATTTTGGAGTGAACAGGTCACGTAGGACATTTGAGGAACTTGATTTTTAAAAGTAATGAGGTGTCCCGGCTGGTATGGCTTACTGGTTGAGCTTCCAACTATGAACCAGGAGGTCACGGTTCGATTCCCTGTCAGGGCACATGCTCAGGTTGCAGGCTTGGTCTCCAGTGTGGGGCGTGCAGGAGGCAGCTGATCAATGATTCTCTCTCATCATTGATGTTTCTATCTCTGTCTCCCTCTCCCTTCCTCTCTGAAATTAATAATTTATATATTTAAATATATATATATAAGTATATATATAAATAATGAGATGAACAAACATTTGAGAGGTTTCAGTAGAGGAGTGACAGGATGTAATTTATATTTAAAATGATCCCTGTGGCTACTTTGTAGAAAGTCGATGGCAGCAGGCAGAGGTTGAAGTTTGAAATCCAGTTAGGAGCCTATTTGTAGTACAAAGCAGAACACGTGGGTAGAGAGGGTGAGGGGTGGTCAGCTTCTGAATATCTTCTTTTTAAAAAATATTTTTATTGCCCTAGCTGGTTTGGCTCAGTGGATAGAGTGTCGGCCTGCAGACTGAGGGGTCCCGGGTTCAATTCCGGTCAAGGGCACATGCCCAGGTGGCAGGCTCAATCCCCAGTAGGGAGTGTGCAGGAGGCAACCGATCAATGATTCTCTCTCATCATTGATGTTTCTCTCTCTCTCTCTCCCTCTCCCTAACTATCTGAAATCAATAAAAATATATATTTTTAAAAATCAGTGATGAGAGAGAATCATTGATTGGCTGCCTCCTGCCCCCTGCACTGAGGATTGAGTTTGCAACCTGGGCATGTGCCCTGACTGGAATAGAACACTGACCTCCAAGTTTAGAGGTCGACGCTCAACCACTGAGCCACACCGGCCGGTCAATGCATGGTTTCTCAATACATTTACCAGGCAGGACCTCTTTTCCTGGAGTGTTTTTGTTAGCGTTGGGATTACGGCCTGGCTAGTCTATGTATAATGCTGAAAACAGGCCCTCTTGAGCCTAGTTGGTGAACCACAGCCCTAATATGTGCCAGAAGAGGTTGAACTGAATGAGAAATAAAGCCATACATTTTAGGAGTCAGATTTTAGTAACAAATACAGTCTGCATGTAATAGGTAGATGTTCAGCTTTTGCTACAGTTCAGGGCTGTGTCAAGTCAACATGAACAGTAAAGACGGGATACTTTAGAGATTTAGGGGAAGCTGTTTACAGTGACATAGAACGGGGGAATGATAGTGTGATAGACAGGAGGCATGTCTAGGACAGAATGAAGATGAAGGGCAAAGAATGAAGGTATCAAGTCAGAAATGTGCACTGTCAAAAGATTGGCCTGAAACCTGCCACTTGAAGGCCAGTTTTAGAAGGTATTTGTAGGGGAACTGGTGGAGTGTCAACATGGATAAATGGGGTAGTTGTTGGTAATGGAACTTTTATTTCCAGGCCAACTGTTGTGGATTTTGTTAGTAATTGGGTAGAATGATGAGGTTTGCAAGTTTGATTTATATTATCCTTAGATATATTCCTAGAAGTGTAAAACCCAAACTCTTAATGTTACATTAACTATAAACTTGATCCCATGCCTTCAACTTTCAGTCTACACACTTTCTCAAAAAATGATCTCATTCAGTCCTCTGTCCTCATATAATATTTACAACTAATGATTCCCACGTTGCTATCTCCAGTTAAGACCTTTCTCAAGATTTCTGTATCCAGTTGAGTTCTTCGTGTCTATATCGGATATCTAAAAGCCACCCGCAGGTTGATGTGCTTTGGAAGTACACACTTGATTTCCCCACATTGTGAACTTCAGTAATATTCCTTTTCTCATGAAAAGGCACTACCCACCACCCTGGCTGATGTGGTTTGGTTGGTTGGAGTGTCGGCCACACACCACAGGGTGTCAAGTTCGATTCCTGGTCAGAGTGCATGCCTGGGTTGTGGGTTCAATCCCCGGTCGGGGTGTGTGGGGGAAGCAGCCAATCAATGCTTATCTCTCCCCCCCTCTCTCTAAAATCAATTTTAAAAAATTTTTTAATGAAAAGGCACTACCCACCTATATAGTGCCCCAAGTCAAATAATTTGGAATATCACCTGATTCCTCATACGTATTAACTGCCCTATATTGAAACTATGAGTGAGCCTTATCTTTTTCCTCTCTTCAGATTATATCCTGATTTCTTCCACTGTGCTTTCCATTGCTCCCTCAAACCACTTTCCACAGTTTGTACCTGCCTTCTTTATCATTGCTTGCTGGTTCACTTTCCCCTAACCAGAATGTATGTTCAGTGAAAATAAGGACTGTTTCTATATGCTCATGACCAGCATAAGGCTTGGTGTATAGTCATCATTTAACCAGGATTTATGGATGTCTGGATGTGTCCCACATCATTTTAAAACAAATATCTATCTCTGTGCTCAAGTGCTAATAGTAATTTGATTTGATTTTACTATCCCAGCATGCTTTATGAGGTCATTAGAAAGCAAACAAATTTATATTTACTCATTTTTTAATTTTTATATATATTTATATTGATTTCAGAGAGGAAGGGAGAGGGAGATAGAAACATAAATGATGAGAGAATCATTGCTTGGCTGCCTTCTGCACACTCCCTACTGGGGATCGAGCCAGCAACCCAGGCATGTGCCCCCCTTTTTTTTTTAACCTCACCTGAGGATATTTTTTCATAGCTTTTTTTCGGGGAGAATGGGAGAGAGAGGGAAAGACAGAGAGAAATATCAATGTGAGAGATACATCATTGCACTAGGGGCCAGGCTGGGGAGGAGCCTGCAACCAAGGTACATGCCCTTGACCGGAATCAAACCCGAGACCCTTTGGTCTGCAGGCCAACTGAGCCAAACTGGCTAGGACTGTATTTACTCATTTGGAATGAATTATACCTTATTTATGTAATGACTGTTTTTACCTTTTATTTTCTTTGTTTATATTATTGTATTTTAACCTTGTCTAAGTGATAACAAACATATTTGCTTGGAGTTTCTTTGAACTGATATCAGCATTATCAATAAAGTGTCAGTCTTCACAGAGCTGTTAGTAAAATAGTTTTATTCCATACTAAGCTCATAGAAAGGTTCATTCTTCTCTTCTTTCCTAGAAATCAAGAAAAACGATGGTCACTTACAGAGGCACTTGCAAAATGAAAGATGTCTAAAGAGAACAGAACAGTGCCATGAACATAATGCATTTGGAAACATCGTTTTTTGCAGTAAAAGTAATTTTTCTTTAAGGCAAAGTCATGATATATTTGACTTGCACAGGAAAGCATTGAAATCAAATATAAGTTTGGTCACCCAGAACAGAAGCTGTGAAGTAAAGAACCCAATTGAGATTAATGGACATGCAAAGCATGAGCAACATCATACTGAAATAAAATTTCCTGAATGTGTTAATTCTGTAAACACAAACTCCCAACCCCTTAAGGCGCAAAGGACTCAGAAGATAAATAAACCCCATGTATGCAGTGAATGTGGGAAAGACTTCATCAAGAAGTCTCGCCTCATAGATCACCAGAGAGTTCATACGGGAGAGAAACCTCATGGGTGCAGCGTATGTGGGAAGGCCTTCTCCAGGAAGTCCAGGCTCACTGAACATCAGAAAACTCATATAGGAGAGAGACGGTATGAGTGCACCGAATGTGACAAAGCCTTCCCCAAGAAATCACGGCTACTCACTCATCAGAAAACTCACACAGGAGAGAAACCCTACGTTTGCGATGAATGCGGAAAAGGCTTCATCAAGAAGTCTCGGCTCATTAATCATCAGAGAGTTCACACAGGAGAGAAGCCGCATGGATGCAGTCTGTGTGACAAAGCCTTCTCCAGAAAGTCCAGGCTCATTGAACATCAGAGAACTCACACGGGAGAAAAACCTTACGAATGCACGGAATGTGAGAAAACCTTTCGCTGGAAATCACAGCTCAATGCCCATCAGAAAACTCACACAGGAGAGAAGTCGTTTATATGCAGTGACTGTGGCAAAGGCTTCATCCAGAAGGGCAATCTCATTGTACATCAGCGAACTCACACGGGAGAGAAACCCTATATATGCAACGAATGTGGCAAAGGCTTCATCCAGAAGGGCAATCTCCTAATACATCAACGGACTCACACTGGAGAGAAACCCTATGTATGCACTGAGTGTGGAAAAGGTTTCAGCCAGAAAACTTGCCTTATATCACATCAGAGATTTCACACCGGAAAGACTCCCTTTGTGTGTACCGAATGTGGCAAATCTTGTTCACACAAGTCGGGTCTCATTAACCATCGGAGAATTCACACGGGGGAGAAGCCCTACACGTGCAGTGACTGCGGAAAGGCTTTTAGAGATAAGTCGTGCCTCAATAGACATCGAAGAACTCATACAGGAGAGAGACCCTACGGGTGCTCCGATTGTGGGAAAGCCTTCGCCCACCTGTCATGCCTGGTGTACCATAAGGGAATGTTGCACACCAGAGAGAAATGCGTAGGTTCCGTCAAGTTGGAAAACCCTTTTTCAAAGAGTCACAGCTCAGCTCACTTGAGTGACAGAGTACAGGAGAAAACCCCTGTTGATGCAGTGACTGTCCGGATGCCTTCAGTGGCAGGTCAGATTTCATTACACATCAGTGGGTTCCTAGCGGATGGGAACGTGGCCACTGTGGGACCGCCAGGTGCCAGAGGCGCAGCCTCCGCAGGTAACAGAATTGGCACAGAGAAACCTTATGAACGCAGGGAATGTGGTAGTACCTTCAGTGACCAATTATGTCATATTGTATGTCACAAAAACCACACAGGAGTAAACTGTGATACAATCAAGGCGGAAGACCCTTGAATAAAACATTCTAGCTCATTATATGGCTTACAAGTGTCTGCTGAGACAAGTGTGCATACAGAGACTGGGAGAGCCTTTCGTGGCACCATAGACCTTATCCGTGCTGCTTCATGTGTCACATGTCATGAGCTCCTGGTTGGTAGAAATATAATGATCGTGGGAAATCCTTTTCCAGAAATAAGACTTCAGTAGGTGGTAGTGATTGTGGCAGGGTTGTCTGCCTCACCCACTGGCAGAGGAAACCCAAGAAATAAAACGCTGGGCACAACTAACTGGAACATCTTCAGCAAAATATCGGAAAATGCATGAAGCAGATAAGGCCTGTGAAAATGAAGGAGACTTTAGGGATTTGCGTCACAATTCTAACATAATTATACATCAGATAATAGACACAGTGTACACTGTAGGACAATATACCTTGAATCAAACTCCTAGTTGATATGTCTGTGAGGACTCCTTAATTTAATGCTTTTTAAAAATAGATTTTTATTGATTTCAGAGAGAAAGGGAGAAGGAGAGAGAGATAGAAACATCAGTGATGAGAATCATTGATCAGCTGTCTCCTGCACGCCCCGTACTGGGGATCCAGCCCACAATCCAGGCATATGCCCTTGGCCGGAATCCAACCTAGGACCCTTCAGTCCGCAGGCCAATGCTCTATCCACTGAGCCAAACCGGGTAGGGCTAATGCTTTTTTTAAAATTTATTTTTATTGATTTCAGAGAGGAAGGGAGAGGGAGAGACAGAAATATGAATGATGACAGAGAATCATTGATCGGCTGCCTCCTGCACGCCTCCTACTGGGGATCAAGCCCACAACCCGGGCATGTGCCTTCACCGGAATCCAACCCCAGACCCTTCAATCTGCAGAGCGTTGCTCTATCCACTGAGCCGAACCAGCTAGGGCAGGACTTCTTAATTTAAAGGAGGTTGTCTGTGTTGCACCCTCCCCCTGTTGGGGGCATGAATCTATTTTCTCACGTAGGAACATTATATGGTTATCTCTTGCATTTCTTCAGTTCTAAATTTACTCCATTTGTATTTTAGAGGACTGAAATCCTTCAAAAGGAAACGGTACATTTATTTCTACAGTATAACAGCATGTTTGGATGCGCTAACTTTATAAACATTCCCCGGGAACAGAGCTCAAAACTCATGAATAACCTGTCAGCCACGCTTTAGCCCAAAAGATAGTTTCCCATCCTGTGCGTGCACCACTCAGAAAAACATTAACAACCATTTCCTTTATCTGGTACTGTTCTAGGACCTATAGATGATGGTGATGAACTAAAAAAAAAAGTTATTGCTACCTTTGAGCTAGCAATTTTTTCTTTTTCTCTTTTTTCCCTTTCTCCCTCCCTTTCTCCTCCCTCTCTGGCTTCCTAGCTTTGGCTGCTAGCAATTTTTTGAAAGGTAGATTTCATGCATATAGCAGTTTTACCCTTCAGCAAGTATAATCAGAGGACATATACACTTTGTGATAGTTGAAAAGGATATACTAGTATAGTGAAAGGAACAAAGGATCCTGATAATTTCTTGTTCAGGATGCATTTTGTTATTTGGAGGAGGGAGGGATTCATTTTACTGGTACACACATAAAATAGAGTATGGGTACTTTTTAAAAAATGTTCATGTCTTTCTTACCTTCTACCCAGATGATAAATTCCTTGATATAGTTTATAGATGATGGTATATTTCCCAGAACATAGCAAAAAAGAAATGAATTATGTGTAGAATTGAAAGATGAATGAATGAGCTATTGGACTAATCAAGATTATTTTTGTCACTGAAAGAATGGAGCTGCTGGAAAGAAAGTCTAATGATCGGTATTCCTTTTTTGTCCCTCTTTTTAATTTTTTAAAGTTATTTTTTTCATTTTTTAAATTTTTTAAAATAAGGATCAGTATTCTAAGAAACATTAAAAAAAAAAATCCTGAAAAGAGGCTCCTGTCAGACTATAAAAGGGAGCAGATCAGAGAAGGAATAGGATCTGGAGAATAAACCCAATTAATGGAAGAAAATAATTTTACTAAAAATGGAGGACAGAAGATTAAATCCTTTGGATGTCTTAGACACACTTCCATTTGTCCACAGGTCTATCATCTTTTAAGAGTTGCTACCATTTCAAAGATCCCAGTTACTCTGATGTGATGAATTGAAACAAATTATATCACTCCTCACTGTCCTGGGAATGGAGTCCTTGTCCCTTCTATACTCAGCATTCTTTCTCTTGATCCAGTAAAGATACCCAGCTTAAAAAACAGTCCTGCTTATAAGGGAAAAAAGTAGAAATTTGCCAGGAAGCGGCTGTCTCATAATTGAATTCCCAGTAATTCATTACAACATGTTTATTTGAGTGTTTGCACTGTGCCAGGCACTGTTGTAGACACGGGATACCCTGGAGAAAGACATATGCAAAGTAATGGCCTCTAAGAGAATGCATTCAGGTGCTCTTCAGCAAAGAATCAGAAGTGGCTTCTTCAACTCAGACTTCATCCTCTTTACTTCTTGTCCTGCAAGTCTGCACATCCTATCATGGCGGTCAGCGTCTTTCTCACTGAAATCGTCAGTATGGACTTCCCTGAGCCCTGAGGACCAGGTGCGGAACTCACCTTTCAGAGGTTGGCATTGCAGGTAAATTAATGTTCATGGTATAGACCATTTCAGATTGACCTCTTTAAGAAGAGCATACCAATTTGTATCGTCTACTGCTTTACCCCTCATTTTCTTTTATTATTATTATTATTTTTAAATATATTTTTATTCCAGAGAGAAAGGAAGAGGGAAAGAGAGATAGAAACATCAATGATGAGAGAGGATCATTGATTGGCTGCCTCCTGAACGCCTCCCACTGGAGATTGAGCCAGCAACCCAGGCATATACCCTTGACCGGAATCAAACCTAGGACCCTTCAGTCCGCAGGCCAATGCTCTATCCACTGAGCAAAACTGGCTATGGCTCATAAAAATTATAGCTGTTATTAAGTGTGCTGCTTGTCAGATATTAACTATATATTTAATTATTTAGTTCTCAAATGCTCTATTTCCATCTTCATGTATTATAGGGAAACATTTGTACAGCGGGTCCTTGAATAATGTTTTGTTCAAGGTCCTTTATAACATTGAACTTAACTCTTGTTTATTTATATGAACCTGTGCTAAATAAAATCTGTTTCAGTAGATATTGTTTGGCTTAAAGTCACAACCTATCGATGACGTTAAGTGAGGACTTATTGTCTACAAGTCATCATTCTTTTCTCCTTAGTACCTGTAGCCAGATACTGCATACAGTTGTATGTGGCCAAAACTGAGAGTACTGAGATCAGGGTTTAGGGTTTTACTGGGGTCACTCTGCCTTGTATGGCTCAGTGATGGAAAACTAGAGTTGGGGGTGGTTGTATTAGTGGGCTAAGGCTGTCATAACAAAGTACTACAGACTGGGTCACTTAAAAGAAATTTATCCCTCACAGCTCTGAAGGCTGGAAGTTCAAGATCAAAGGTGTCATCAAGGTTGGTTTCTTCTGAGGCCTCTCTCGTCGGCTTGTAGATGGCTATCTTCTTTCTGTGTCTTCACATGATTGTCCCTTAATGTGTGTCTATGTCCTAATCTCTTATGAGGACACCAGATTGGATCAGGTCCCATCCTAACGACCTCATTTTAACCTAGTGACCTCTTTAAAGACCCTGTCTCCTAC
>NW_005871887.1:97701-103605 GCF_000147115.1 Myotis lucifugus
ACTGGAAGTTATGACTTGCACATATGGATTTTGGGGAACACAATTCAGCCCATATTTGTCCGTGGTATTTGTCAATAAATGCCATTCAAGTTTGGAAATTTATATCGGGCTAACTACTGGAGCTCACACGTCATCAGTAAACAGTGGTATCTTTTCCAGGTCTGACTATAGGGGGATATGGTCAATATCTGGGGAGGCCCATGTGTGTCTGTGGTTGAGAGGCTGAAGCTATGGAGGCCCAGGACCCCTGTGCTGCTGGGACAGACCCGATGAACGTTACTTTCCCTTCAGTCTTTCAAGTAAGTCTAAGTTCATTTTATATATATATATATATATATATACACACACACACACACACACACACACACATACACATATATACACATATATATGTATATATATATATATAATTTTATTTACTTAAATATATTTATATATCTACATATATAGTACTATATATGTATAGTTTTACTTCCTGAATGATGGGGGTGATAGAGCTGCTTTTGTTCTAATAAGGTGATTCCTTGATGGGGGCTGGTTACAAGAAAGACCAAGCTATAATTAGAAGCTTGGAACTTTTTAAAAAATATATTTTTATTGATTTCAGAGAGGAAGGGAGAGGGAGAAAGAGAGAGAAACATCAATGATGGGAGAGAATCACTGATTGGCTGCCTCCTGCACGCCCCACACTGGGGACTGAGCCTGAAATCTGGGCATGTGCCCTGACCGGGGAATCGAACCGTGACCTCCTGGTTCACAGGTCAACACTCAACCACTGAGCCCCGCCAGGAAGAAGTTTGGAACTTTCAACCTCATGCGCTATACTCTGGGGGAGGAAAAGGACCTAGAGAATTAGTTCATAATCAGTTATTCATTTAAATATATGTATATATGTAATCATTTGACTCTTACCATATATGAGATACATATAATAATAATAATCATTGGAATCTTATCTTTAAAATGTATCCATGAATGAAATAGGTAATTTTTTAATAAGTAAAGGCAACATATATGCATATACTTAATATTTATACATTATGTATATATTAGCAAACAAGGACGTTCCCTACTGTATTGCAGGTTCCCTCAGGGTTGATAATATGTGAGGAGGACTCTCAGCAAACTTGCTGTGCTCAGGGTTACATTTATCATAGAAAGGAAAGAGATTGAAATCAAAAGATAAAGGTAAAAGCTACACGCCCCAATGTGATTTAATGTGATTTAAGGTGGGGGCTATGGATCACATGGTATCACATGGAAATTGGAGGGGCTGGGGATTAAGGCACAGGGGTGTCCTACCGGGATCACATGATTGAGTCCCAATAAAGATTGGACATCAGTTTCAGGTGGGCTTCCCCGGTTGGCAGAACTCCCCACCTACTGCCTGTGCCGCCCGAGAGAGGAACAAGGCCCATGACGCCCTTGGGGAGGACAGCTGGACGCTGCCCTTTGTGCCTCTTCTCTGGGCTGATGCTAATCTCTAGCTTTGAACTAGTAATGAACCCCAACTATTTTGGATAATTTCTAGTGCACTGATTATCCCTTTCAATACCTCTAATGTGCTTTTTTAAAATATATATTTTTTTATTGATTTCAGAAAAGAAGGGAGAGGGGGAGAAGGAGATAGAAACATCAATGATGAGAGAGAATCATTGATCGGCTGCCCCCTGCACGCTCCACACTGGGGATTGAGCCCGCAACCTAGGCACGTGCCCTGACTGGGCATCGAACTGTAACTTCCTGGTTTATAGGTTGACGCTCAACCGCTGAGCCATGCGGGCCAGGCTAATGTGCTTTTAACGTGCATGTGTATGCACCTGATTGTCTCTTTAGTTTCCTTTTCTTTAGACATATTAAAATATTTTATTCCTTACAACATTTTAAACCCACTTATTAAACATGTCGTATTTGAATAACTGTTGTCTCTGCCACCATTCTGATCCACCAAGCCTGGGAAGGCCCTTAATTAATTGTGATACTGTGTTTTATTAATCTTTATATCACCCACATATGTATCCTGTTTGGCCAATTGGTGCACATATACAGATGTATGATTGATGGTTAGCTACAGGATGTAATGGCTGTGCATTATAGAAATATCTAATTTGTTGAAGACTGAATTATAATAGAATATTCTAATAGTACTTTCCTTCATTCCTACAAATATTTTTAATTTTTTTTTTTTTACTTTTTAAACTGTTTGTACTGATGCAGCCTGTATGGTGAAAATAAGCAGAATGACTTCCTTTACATTCCTTCTGTATGTCAATAAAAGCGAAACACTTCCAATTAAACAGGACCATGTTAATACGGGAATTGAAGATGTGGCTTTGGACTTCACCTGGGAGGAATGGCAGCTTCTGGACCCGATTAGGACCTGTACAGGGACGTGATGTTGAGAACTACAGCCACCTGTCAGTGGGTGAGGACAGCTCCCCTGTGTCACTCAGAGGGTCCCCGGTCAGTGGCCTCTCCTCCTAGCTGCTTCAGAGTCTCTGTAGTGCTCTCAAGTGATAGATTCTCAGACCCCTCTCTGGCTCCAGACAAGAGTATATCATGTTCCCTCTCCTGAGAGAAAAGCCTCCACTTTGCAGATGTGAAACTGTAGAATCCTTCAAATGTAGCATTTTCCCATCTTGACCTCCTAGCCCAATGTCATGTGTCAGTCTTCTGTCATTTCCTATGAACAGGGTATCAAGCCAGCAAACCAAACACATTCTTCAAGCTGAAATGAGGGGAAGAACCCTGGACAATGGAAGACAAAACCCACAGTGGAACCTGTCCAGGTGAGAACCAGCAAGACAGGCGGCCAGGGAAGGCATATTCTAGGCCAGTGGTTCTCAACCTTGGCTGCACGTTAGAATCACCTGGGAATCTTTTTAAAATCCTGATTTCTGGGCCTCATCCTCCAGAAATTCTGTTTCTTTGTTATGGGGTGAAGCCACAACATTAGTAACAAAGAAACGGAATTTCCGGAGGATGAGGCCCAGAAATCAGGATTTTAAAAAGATTCCCAGGTGATTCTAATGTGCAGCCAAGGTTGAGAACCACTGAAGTAGATGAACCTGATATCAGTGCCACAGACCGCCTTCTCAGGATCTCGGGTGCCTCCTGGTGAGGAGGGAGTATTCTAGCTCAGAGCTGCAGCCACTAGAAATGGGTATCAGGCCTGCAAATGGCTGGCAAAGACCTCTTGCTGAGGTGATACAGGTGCATACGACTGTGGGAGATTCAGTTCTTTGAGGTCGTTTTATTTTTTGCATGTTCCTAGAAGTTCCATTTGCAATATCCAAAAAACAACCACCTGGAAGCAACCTAAAAGTCCCACTGATAAACAATTAAACACATTTTGGACTACCCGTACAGTGGAATATTGAGCAAAAAGAGGAACAAACTTATGGATACTTCAAAACAATTATGTTGCCCTGACTCCGGTGGTCAGCAAACTCATTAGTCAACAGAGCCAAATATCAACAGTACAACGATTGAAATTTCTTTGAGAGCCAAATTTTTTAAACTTAAACTATATAGGTAGGTACATTGTTATTAACTTAATTAGGGTACTCCTAAGGCTTAGGAAGAGCCACACTCAAGGGGCCAAAGAGCCGCATGTGGCTCGCGAGCCGCAGTTTGCTGACCACGGCCCTAACTGGTTTGACTCAGTGGATAGAGCCTCCGCCTGCGGACTGAAGGGTCCTGGGTTCGATTCCAGTCAGAGGCATGTACCTTGGTTGCAGGCACATCCCCAGTGGGGAGTGTGCAGGAGGCAGCTGATCGATGTTTCTCATTGTTGTTTCTAACTCTCTATCCCTCTCCCTTCGTCTCTGTAAAAATTCAATAATAAAAAAAATTATGTCGTGTGAAAGAAGGCAGATAAAAAGAGTTCATACAGTAAGAGTCTGTTCATAAAATACAGACTAATCTGTGGTGACAAGGCAGTTGGGTGCCTGCTTAGGATGTATGGAGCATGTTCTGTGCTCGGGCGGTTAGAATGAGGCTGGAAAGAGCCTCCACGTCCTTGCTTTCTGCTCACGTTGTGATCGCCGGCCCCCTGACCGCCTTACTTTCCACACCTGGTTCCTCCTCCACATGCACCGCCACCTGCCGGCTGCGCGCTGAGCCCCGAGGCCCTCCGCTCTGTACGGACACCGCACTCCCCCAAGATGGCCGCGCCCACAGCGCCCCTGCCTCCCGGCGCCAACCCCACGCGGTTTTAGCGCCCCGCCGGCTTTTTCGTCAAACGAGCTTACGTTTTTATGCGGCCTCTAAATCTCTTCGCAATTAGGCTAGTGGCTGAGGTGTCCAGAAGTTATTTTCCTTTTGCACCGAGCTGAGGCGTAACGGCCGCTCGGAAGGTACGCGGGGCCCTTTTGGTCCTGATGGGCTCCGGCCTTTGGAAAATAGGCTTCGTTCACTGTCCCCTCCAACAAATGAATTTACCGCCACGTCATGGGCCTTCTGTGACCTCAGGCCTCCGAAAACCTCTCCACATTCCTAGCAGGGCTGACGGGCCGGCCGCTGAGCAAAAGCCTGTACGTCAGGTGTGCAAAGATGGCGGCCCCCAGGGTGCCGAGGCGACGGCGGCGCGGGTACATTACGTCATAGGGAAACGCCAGGAACCCGTATTCCGTTCTCCATAGAAACGCAGCAGAAACCCCTCGCGCCTTCGCCGGACATTCAGGAGCCGAGGCCAGAAGGGAGAAGTTTAGGGAAGTGAGTGAGGCCTCCAGAGGTCGCTGCGGGCCCCGGAGGGAGTCCGGTCCGTGCGTGGGTGTGTCTGGCGGCTGCTGGGTGGGTGGCAGCCCCTGTGAGTCGGTGAAGGTAGCGCCGGGCGGGGAGCACGGAGGGATCTCCTGGGTGTCTGTGAACGGGGTGTCTTTGGGGTCGGTCGTGGGGGGGTCGTCGCTGGTGGTCAGATCAACGACCGAGAGGTCAGGGTTCAGGGTCTTCGCGGGCCACTGCCTGCAGGTGACTGACAGCTCGCGGGCTGGAGTTTGTCAATGACACGGCGTCCCGTCCGGGTCCGGCTCTGTAGTAACTCGGAGCCGGTGATGCAGGAATCGTTAAGGGAGGTCAGTGTACGCGGGCATCTGGTCTGGTTTGGGTATTAACCCCGTGGCGAGGGGGGGAGGGGGTTAGGAGGGGGCGCACTGTCTTCTGTGCTGAGATGTGTGACGGCCAAAGGCTTGGAGGCTCAGGCTCCTGGACCAAGTCTCTCCACCACATCATCCCCTTCCTTTCAACCCACAGAAACGAAAGTTTTGGGGGTAGGTGAACCATTCAGCACATTTAAAATTAATAAGATTTTCATTTAAGAGTCTGTTTTCATCCTCCTCCTGCAAGTTTACTGTAAATTTGCTTTTAGGTTCTATGTATGAATATACAACAGCTATTTTCTCAGTACTTACCTTTTTTAATTCTTTTAAAAATTTGTATTTATAGCTTCTATTCCATCTCTCTCCTTTTTCCCTGTGTTCGTTGTTCCTCAATGAAGTGTGTATATAAACAAGGTATATAAAGACTTTTTAAAAGTTTTTATGATTTTTAAAAATGTATTTTTAGATATATTTTTTATTGATTTCAGAGAGGAAGGGAGAGGGAGAGAGAGATAGAAACAGCAATGATGAGAGGGAATTACTGATTGGCCGCCTCCTGCACCCCCCACATGAGATCAAGCCCCCAACCCCAGGCAACAAGCTAATGACCAGGAATGGAACCGTGACCTCCCGATTCATAGGTTGACACTCAACCACTGAGCCACGCCAGCTGGGCACAGCGGTTCTCAACCTGTGGGTCGCGAACCCTTTAGCGGTCGAACGACCCTTTCACAGGGGTCGCCTAAGACCATCCTGCATATCAGATATTTACATTATGATTCATAACAGTAGCAACATTACAGTT
>NW_005871887.1:103705-107784 GCF_000147115.1 Myotis lucifugus
TTCAAGGTCATACTTCAAGGAACATGACCTGTTGGGCCTATGTTTAGTTTAATTTAGGCATCTAAAAAGAATAATGACAGGCAATTGATTGGGTGGATATTATCTTATATATAAAAATTCCCATTTGTCCACAAGTCGTACTAAAAAAAATGAAAATGCACTATGTAAAGCATTTAGATGCATGCCTGCTACATAGTATGTGATATGTGGGGATCATCCACGCCTTAAATCTTTGCCAGTACTTAATAGGACATTATAAAATTTCATAATTTTCAGCAATGTGAATGGCCCAATATTCTTTACCCTTATTTTTCATTTTCCTCAGCACAGGTGAGGTTGAAATCCTTGTGTATTTTGTGGTCAGTTGGATTTTTTCTCTTGTGAAATGCCTGTCCTTATCATTTTTACATTTTAAAAAAACTATATCTTCTTACTGATTAATAAGTGTGATTTATATCCAGTATATATTGATAATTTTGTTTATGGCCAGAAGGTTGCTTTGGCCGATTTTGCTCAGTGGATAGAGCATCGGCCTTCGGACTGAAGTGTCCCAGGTTCGATTCCGGTGAAGGGCATGTACTTTGGTTACAGGCACATCCCAGTGGGGAGTGGTGCAGGAGGCAGCTGATCGATGTTTCTCTCTCATCCATGTTTCTAGCTCTCTATCCCTCTCCCTTCCTCTCTGTAAAAAATCAATAAAGTTTATTTTTTAAAATGAAATAAAAAAATAAAGGGCCAGACGGTTGAGAACCACAGGTAAAGGAAAGATTTACAGTTCCTCACTGTCCGTACGACCTCATTTCTATAATTGTTCTGAAAATTACCTGCCACGGAGGCACAGTGCTGCGCTGTGCTCTTTGCCACTTTCTCTTTCACATTTGAGCTACTTACATCTTCAGAGTCTTATGTTTCATTACCTCAGGTGTGATCTCTAGGGAACTAACTAAAGAGCCAAAATCCTGGGGACCATGTGTTAAGGTGAGTGCGTAGCAAGGGGAATGTAACCCTGAACGTAATCTTGCTCTTCATCCCATAGGTTTTGACAAGAGATAAGAAAAGAATGAAGAAAGAGGAGGTTCCAGGACCTCGATGTTGTCCTTTCTGGGAACACTTTCAACTGGAGAGTGAGATCTTTAACTAGAAATTTAGGACATACCAAGAGAAGACAAAGACGAGTATACCAGCTGCTGGCCATTTCCCCAAACAGAAGGAAATGACCCAGGCCCAGGTGACTTGTTTTATTCTCTCCTTTATTCCCTAATGGATTTGTAGTGGCCTGTAAAAATTAGTTCCGTATCCAGAGTGAAATAAACTCTGAATCTAACTCCAATATCATGGCAAAGTAGGATCAAGAATATAGTATTCATGCCCTAGCGTGTTTGGCTCAGTGGATAGAGCGTCCGCCTACGGATCAAAGGGTCCCGGGTTTGATTCTGGTCAAGGGCACACATACTTTGGTTGTTGGCTCCTCCCCAGGAGGCAACCAGTCGATGTGTTTCTCTCACATCTATGTTTCTCTCTGTCTTTCCCTCTCTCCTCCATTCTTCCCTAAAAAATCAATGGAAAATATCCTAGGATGAGGATTAACAAAACAAAAAGAAAGAAAATAAAAAATATAGTATTCATATGATTCTGAGTATATGACTAATGTTAACATGTAACATAATTGAAGGATCCTCTGGGTTTCAGCTTGTGTCTAATGTCTATGGCAGCCGACACAAGAGAATCATGCCAGGTTATATGATATGTATCATGTACTGTGAGGAGACAGCAGAGGGTTCCTCAGGGAGTGTCAATATTTCATGGCACTGAGGTCTCAGGAAAAACGTTACATTCTTTCTAGAGGTGATGGGTGGACAGTGTGTTTTTGAACTTCGAATAAAAGCAGAGGCAGATTTCGTACTGCTGTTTATTCCAGGGTTCCTCACAGACCCATTAGGGAAGAGACCAAGCAAACTCAGTGAACACGGTTTTATCAGGAACCAAGGAAAGTCACTCAGAGGACTCAGCTTTGTGTCTGGGTTTATCCAGTAATAAAACCTCATTGGCCTAGGAAAATGGGAGGATTGCATGGCTTTCTTTTAAATTTTTTTTTTAATTTATTGATATATATTTTATTGATTTTTTACAGAGAGGAAGGGAGAGAGATAGAGAGTTAGAAACATCGATGAGAGAGAAACATCGATCAGCTGCCTCCTGCACACTCCCCACTGGGGATGTGCCCACAACCCAGGTACATGCCCTTGACCGGAATCGAACCTGAGACCTTTCAGTCCGCAGGCCGACGCTCTATCCACCGAGCCAAACCGGTTTCGTGCATGGCTTTCTTTTAAAATTTTTTTTTAATTTATTGATTTATTTGAGAGAGTGTGCCGAGCCAGCATGGCCATGGGCGAACCTGAACTCAGGCCCCGTTCCCCACACTCAGCCCCACTTTGCGCACTGTATGTGTCCCGCCCGCACAGCCAGGTTCGGTGAGCCTGAGAGGGGGCCGTGAAGGATGGAGAAAAGACAGACAAGAGAAAAAAGCTGAGTCTGAGTGGTATGCTGCCCTCTCTGATGGAGAGAAACAGTGCCACGGCCTGCAAGCCGAGTCTTTATTTTATAGCCAGATTCCACGAGGCAAAGTAAGGGCGTGGTCAAGATGTTCACAATGTTCTCATGGGTTTCGAATATATTCAATTACCTTCACCTGATCAAGCTTTGTTTACTTCCTGCACCTTCCACAGCCCATATCACTCAGCCAAGTGGGGCTATAGGTTCGGACCCTAAGGTCAAGCTTACAACCATTGCCTTTGGCTATAATTGTGCTGGGACTTACACGTGGTTTTGCCACGAGAGGATCGTGCCCTCTCATTAGTCCCAGGCTTGAACCTGTCCAAACGCTGTAGCCGCTCTCAGAGAGAGAGAGAGAGAGAGAGAGAAAGAAAGAGAGAGAAACACATTAATTTGCTATACCACTCATTCACACATTCATTGGTTGTGCCCTGACTGGGATTGAACCTGAAACATTAATGTATCAGACAATGCTCATACTGCTTTAACAAATGTTTGCTAGTGTGTTTTTCTGTCGCTAGACCTATATGTGCATCTACATATATGTGCCTATTTACCAGTGTATGTGGGTTTGTGTACATATCTGAGTAGTTAACACACCTACTGTGACATCAATGTATCAATGATACATTTATGTATCAAGGTCATACTTCAAAGAACATGACCTGTTGGCCTATGTTAGTATAATTTAAGCATCTAAAAGAATAATGACAGCAATTGATTGGTGGATATTATCTATATATAAAATTCCATTTGTCCACAGTCGTACTAAAAAAAATGAAATGCACTATGTAAAGCATTTAGATGCATGCCTGCTACATAGTATGTGATATGTGGGATCATCCACGCCTTAAATCTTTGCCAGTACTTAATAGGACATTATAAAATTTCATAATTTTCAGCAATGTGAATGGCCCAATATTCTTTACCCTTATTTTTCATTTTCCTCAGCACAGGTGAGGTTGAAATCCTTGTGTATTTTGTGGTCAGTTGGATTTTTTCTCTTGTGAAATGCCTGTCCTTATCATTTTTACATTTTAAAAAAAACTATATCTTCTTACTGATTAATAAGTGTGATTTATATCCAGTATATATTGATAATTTTGTTTATTAAAAATATTTGCCAAAACCGGTTTGGCTCAGTGGATAGAGTGTCGGGCTGCGGACTGAAAGGTCCCAGGTTCGATTCCGGTCAAGGGCATGTACCTGGGTTGCGGGAACATCCCCAGTGGGAGATGTGCAGGAGGCAGCTGATCGATGTTTCTCTCTCATCGATGTTTCTAACTCTCTATCTCTCTCCCTTCCTCTCTGTAAAAAATCAATAAAATATATTTAAAAAAAAAATTTTCCTAGCTTGTTAGTTTTCTTTTAGCTTTGTCCATGTTATCTTCGTAATGCAGGTGCTTTAAATTTTCCTCTCACAAAACCTTTTTTCTTTTCTTTTTTTCTTTTTCTTGGTTTTGTTATTCCTCACCTAAGGATATTTGTTCCATTGATTTTCAGAGCGTGGAAGAGAAGGAGGG
>NW_005871887.1:107884-120784 GCF_000147115.1 Myotis lucifugus
TCTAACCACTGAACACACCAGCCAGGGCTTGTTATTGATTTTCTGTGATTTTTTTTTTTTGGCTTTGATGTGAACATACTTTCTCTATTCCTTTCATAGGTTACTTTATTTTATGGTTAGCACTTTAAAACAGGAAAAAAGTATTTGAACCTAAGTTTTCATTTTTCCAAATGAGTCTGCATCTCACATGAAATAACTCAAAATGTGGTCAGATCAGCAGTGTTAAGAATTTGCAGCCCCTACCAAGTCTGCTCTCTTTTCTATGTAGTGATGTCTGCAATAACATGGAAAAGAGTATCCCATAGTTTTTCCCTCTCTGGCTGCTCAGTTGACAAGCAGGTCTCAATTTATTTTCTGGTGACACTTGAGCTTAGGCTGCAGGACCACAGGATCAGGACATTGAAGATATTCCACACTTCTGGGCTGTTTTTTTAAAAAATATATTTTATTGATTTTTTTACAGAGAGGAAGGGAGAGGGATAGAGAGTTAGAAACATCGATGAGAGAGAAACATCGAACAGCTGCCTTCTGCACACCCCCCACTGGGGATGTGCCCTCGACCAAGGTACATGCCCTTGACCAGAATCGAACCTGGGACCTTTCAGATCGCAGTCCCATGCTCTATCCACTGAGCCAAACCGGTTAGGGCTTTCTGGGGTGTTTTTATTCATAGCACTTCTGACACCAAATGTGTGGGCATTTTTCTCACATCTACCCATTCTACAACTCTTGGGACACCGACAATTCAACTCAGTTCTGACACTGACTACCTGGGGGCAGCGTCCGGTCCCCCAGGTTAGGTGGTAAGTCCCACAAGACTGACCCCACTTTAGGTGCCAGTCGGAAGTCCCAGGTTGTCATCTCTACTTCTGATGACCAGCTCTAAATCTGGGGGTCCCACAACCTCCTTCTCAGGATTGGTAATTTGCTGGAATGACAACACAGAACCTGGGAAAGCACTTCACTAGTTTATGATAAGGGCCGCATCTCAGGAATAGCCACCTGGGAGAGATGCGAAGGGTAAGGCCTGGGGAAGGGTGCAGAGGGCCTCTCGGGAGCACCACCTGGCCAGCATCTCAGTGTGTTTACCACCCGGAAGCTCTCCAAACCTGTAGTTTAGGGGGTTTATGATGTAAGCATGGTTGATTAAATCACTGGCCATTAGTGATTGAACTCAACCTCCAGTCCCCCATCCTGAAGCCATCTAGGAACCCCCAGTCACTAGTCATCTCATTAGCATACAGAAGACACTCATCAGAGAGGCCAAGAGTTTTAGAAGCTGTGCCATGCCCTAGCCCAGTGGTCGGCAAACTGGCTCGTGAGCCACATGCGGCTCTTTGGCCCCTTGAGTGTGGCTCTTCCACAAAATACCGACTTCTGCATATGGGCCATGAAGTTTCAATCGCACTGTACATGCGTGCCCGCACGTGGTATTTTTTGGAAGAGCCACACTCAAGGGGCCAAAGAGCCGCATGTGGCTCTCGAGCCGCAGTTTGCCAACCACTGCCCTAGCCAGTTTGGTTCTGTGGATAGAGTGTCGGCCTGCAGACTGAAGGGTCCCGGGTTCAGTTCCGGTCAAGGGTACATGCCTAGGTTGCAGGCTCGATCCCCAGTAGAGGGCGTGCCAATCAATGATTCTCTCTCATCATTGATGTTTCTATCTCTCCCTCTCCCTTCCTCTCGGAAATCAATAAAATCTATTTAAAAAAGAAAGAAAGAGAAACTGTGCCAGGAACCAGGGACAAAGACCAAATATGTTTCTCGCAACATTTTTTCTGGCTTCTGTTGCCTTTATTTCAGTAAATGTTGTCTTTCTTTTGATAGTAATTTATCTTTTCTTTCTGGTTGTTTTTATAATCTGATTTTTTGCAGCTGGTGTGCTGTCGTTTCAGCTGGAAGCGTCTACATGCAGATTTCGTGCCTGGCTTTGCTGGGTTACTGAGTCTGAGTTATAGGAAGTTTAATCAGTTCTGACATTTCCTCATTCTTGAGATCTTTGTATCACTTCTCTGTTTCTGTATAATCTCTTCCAAAAACTGCATACAGGCCTATGCTAGACCTTGTTCTATCCATATTTATTAACTCCTTTATATTTTCCATCTCCTTCTGGGGCTGCTTCATTTTGAGTTATTTTTAAAAATGCATATCCCACTTTACTAATTATCTCCCCAGTGTATCTAATATGTTAACCTTTTGTGAAATAAGAAATATATACATTGGGCACTGGCCAGCTAGCTCAGTTGGTTAGAGCATTGTCCCGATATGCCAAGGTTGTGGGTTTGATCCCCTGTAAAGGAACATAAAAGAAGCAACCAATGAATGCATAAATAAGTGGGACAACAAATTGATCTCTCCTCTCCTCCTCCTCCTCTTTCTTCTTCTTCTTTTTCTTCTTCCTTCTTTTACCTTCTTCTTCCTTCTCCTCCTCCTCCTCTCTCTCACTCTCTCTCTCTAATATCAATTAAAAAAAATTTTTTTAAACCACACTCACATTATAATTGGTGTCAGAAGTGTAGTTAATATGAACAGGACAACTTCCCTTTATATTATTTATGGCCAGTAAAAGAAAAACACTCCCTAGTAAACAGGACCGTGTTGTTACAGGAACCGCTGACACTGGAGGATGTGGCCGTGGACTTCACCTGGGAGGAGTGGCAGCTCCTGGGCCCTGATCAGAAGATCCTGTACAGGGACGTGATGTTGGAGACCTACAGCCACCTGGTGTCAGTGGGTGAGGACAGCTCCCGTGTGTTAGTCAGAGGGCACTCCGTCAGTGGTCTTTCCTTTCCCAGCTGCGTATACTTGGGAGTCACTGCAGTGCTCTGAATGGCAGGTTCTCAAGGCCTTCTCTGGCTCCGGATAAAAGCATATAATATACTATAAGCTCCACCAACACAACTGATACCAACTGTGTGGGGGTTTTCTACACCAGCAGTAAATTCTCCAAGTACCAACTGGGTGTCCCGCAGCTCAATTCAATTCTGTTTTGACACTAAAACCCAGAGGTAGCATCAGACTCCACAGGTTTAAGGGCTCATACCACAGGACCACCCTCACTTCAGATGCCAGTCACAAGTATTATGTATCCAGGGTACATCTTGGCTATAAATCTGTCCAACTTGGCTGTAAATTTGGTGTTCCAACAACGCCTCATGCCGACTCAGGTTTAATAGTTCACTAGAATGGCTCCTAGAACTCAGGAAGGCACTTACTACCATTATCAGTTTATTATAAAGTTAAAAAAAAACAAAAAACAGAAACAGCCAAATGGAAGAGGTATTTAATTATTGATTTTTTTTACAGAGAGGAAGGGAGAGGGATAGAGAGTTAGAAACATAGATGAGAGAGAAACATCGATTGAACTGCCTCCTGCACACCCCCTACTGGGGATGAGCCCACAACCAAGGTACATGCCCTTGACCGGAATCGAACCTGGGACCCTTCAGTCCACAGCCGACACTCTATCCACTGAACCAAACTGGCTTGAAAGAGATATTTAGGGCAAAGTGTGGAGAAAGGGGTGTGGACCTTCCATGCCCTCTCTAGGCACACCACCCTCCCCGAATCTCAATGTGGTCATCAAGCTGGTAGTTCTCCCATCCAGGTATTTAGGGATTTTAGGGAAAGTCCATGATGTAAGCGTGCTTGCGTAAATTCTTGGCCATTGGTGATTCATTCCATCTCCAGCCCTCTCCCTCTCCACAATGAGGAGAAGGATTGGAGTTGAAGGTTCCAGCCCTCTAGTCATGTCTTTGTCTTCCCGGATCAGTCCCACCCTGAAGCTATCTACAGCCTCCAGCCACCAGTCATCTCCTTAGCACACAGAAGGCACTCATCACTCTGAAGAGCCCAGGGGTGTTAGCAGTTCTAGTGTCAGGGACTGGAACTTACACTGTCCGAAAAGATGCTCCTATTATGCTGTTCACAGGAAATTACAAGGGCTTTAGGAGCTCTGTGCCAGAACCCGCGCAGAGACCAGACATAAATCGCCGTGTCACATGCGCCCTCTCCTGAGAGCAAAGTCTCTGCCATGTGCGAACTGTCTCGTCCCTTAAACATAACATTCTCCCAACCCAAGTCTTCTGTCGTTTCCTATGAACAGGGTATCAAGTCAGCAATCCAGATGCTCTCTCCAAGTTGGAACTAGGGGAAGAACCGTGGACAATAGACAATGAACTCCACAGACTCGTCTGTCCAGGTGAGTGGGTGTGAACCAACAAGGCAGGTGTGGGGGAGGAGAATCATTTTCCTTTTACCCTTCTAGGTTCTTCTGGAGGGGCTAATAATCTAATTGACATGAAACAGATTAAAAGGAGGAAATAACCAAATTGATTATGTATGTACATACAGGGGCTCTATAAGAATATGGGGCCCAAGGACAAATCAGGCAGCTGAGGTAGGGATAATGAGGAGAGCAGGGTGGTGATTTGGGCTTCAAAGGAGAGGAAGTCAATCCACATGGAGATGGCAAAGCCAATATTTGGTAAATAAATATTTGCTGGGCATCTTTAACAATGGGACCCGGAAAGGAGTAGGATTAAAAGGCCTCCCCAAAAATAGATCCAGAGACAAATGGCAGGGGAGGTGGGGGCAGGGGGGTTAGAGAGCAACCAAAGGACTTGTATGCGTGCATATTAGCGTAACCAATGGACATAGACACTGGGGCCGAGGGGGCTTGCTGGGGTGAGAATGACTGGGTGGGGGAGTTGTCAATGGGTCGGGGAGGAGACATATGTAAAACTTTAGACAATTAAATAAAGGGGGGGGGGCTTGCTAGGTTCCTCCCTGTCTATCACACCTAGTTCATATTAAACTGTAGTTGTCTATGATGGTGTCGCCCTTCCTGGAGCAAGCCCTCTATCTAAATTCTTACAGGCAGTGAGGGCCAATGTCAAAGCTTTCTCTTGTGTCTTTCTTTTCTTGAAAATAGCCAGCTTAAAATAAGCAATATTTAGATGGCAAAATCTGCTTCCCCTCATGGGTTACTGCAGAAGTCGTATTCTAGTCAGAGAAGGCTGGGCGGGGGGAGGGGTGTTTGAGGGTACAGAAACAGTGCCCCCATATCCCTCCCCATAGCAGAACTTTTTAGGTCTTTAAAGGGACATAAACTGCCCTAACTGGTTTGGCTCAGTGGATAGAGCTTCGGCCTGCCGACTGAAGGGTCCCAGGTTCGATTCCTTGGTTGCGGGCGCATCCCCAGTAGAGGGTGTGCAGGAGGCAGCTGATCGATGTTTCTCTCTCATCAATGTTTCTAACTCCTTATCCCTCTCCCTTCCCCTCTGTAAAAAAATAAAATATATTTTAATAAAGGGTCATAAACCTTTTTCCCCTCTTTTCTCTGAGAACTGATCCTCGCTTATTTTACCGAACATCTTGATTTTTGTTTGCTAGATTTCTCCTTCCTTGAACTGTATGAACTACCCCTTCTTTGTACCTTGTCACAGTGTCTCTCTCTGTTCCACCTCCCTGGCTATGAAATTCCCACTTCATTTCTCACTGGTTCTTTTTTTTTTTTTTTCGTGATTTCTACCTCCATTTTTATATTTCCTATCTCTTTGCTGAAGTTTTCAATAAGTTCCTCTACTCTTCCTGTAAGTTTATTGAGCATCCTCATAACCAGTGTTTTGAACTCTGCAGCTGGTAGATTGCCTGTCTCCATTTTGGTCCTTTTTCTAGAAGTTTGTTGTTCTTTCATTTAGGACCTGTTTCTTGGTCTCCTCATTTTGGCGGCCTCCCTACGCTTGTTTCTGTGTGTTCGGTAGAACTGCTGCACCTCCTGTCTTGGTAGAGTGGCCTTTTGTAGTAGGTGCCCTGTAGGACCCGGTGGTGCAGCCTCCCAGTCACGTGAGCTGTCACTTCAGGTTTGTCCCCGAGGTGAGCTGTGTGAACTCTCCTGTTGTAGTTGAGCCTTGATTGTTGTTGGCACATCAAGGGGAGAGATTTACTCCCAGGCCAATTGGCTACAAGGACTGGCTGCGATCACCATGGAGAACTCACATCAGCAGTGCTCAGGTACCTGCCAAGTTCACCCTATATACAAGGTGTGTCTACGTTTTTAATTAGGAAGAGGATGCTAGGAATTAGTTATGAAGGCATGAAACACATGAGGAAACATGCTAGGCCTTGGGGTTGACTATCAAAAGAGTGGCCTAAAGTCAGGCAAATGACAGCCACTGTTAGAAGCTCTCTGCAGGGAAAAGAGTGGAGTGGAAACCTGGATAAATGGAATATTCGTGTAGATGTACACTGTGATTGCCAGGATGGCCCTAGCCGGTTTGGCTCAGTGGATAGAGCGTCAGCCTGCAAACTGAAAGGTCCTAGGTTTGATTCCAGTCAAGGGCACATGCCCGGGGTTGTGGGCTCGGTCCCCAGTGGTTGGGGGCTTGCAGGGAGGCAGCCAGGATGACTGACTGGATTTCATATGAGTTGAAGTAGCATGGTGGAGAGTTGGTTGGTTTGTATTTTTGTAACTCTACATTGTCTTTCCTTTTACCTGATTTTAGTAGTATAGCAATAATAAGGAACAAGCAGACGTTCTAAGAAATATTGAAGATAAAACTAACACAACCGCCGTAACCAGTTTGGCTCAGTGGATAGAGTGTCGGCCTGCGGACTGAAAGGTCCCAGGTTCGATTCCGGTCAAGGGCATGTACCTTGGTTGTGGGCACATCCCCAGTGGGGGGTGTGCAGGAGGCAGCTGATCGATGTTTCTCTCTCATCAATGTTTCTAACTGTCTCTCTCCCTTCCTCTCTGTAAAATCAATAAAATGTATTAAAAAAAAAAACAAAAAAAAAAACTAACACAACCTAGATCTTCAAGGAGGAAGTTAGTCCTTTAGTACAACCTAACTGTTGCCAACGAGACATAAATATAGAATTACTGGCCTGACTGGTTTGGCTCAGTGGATAGAGCGTCAGCCTGCGGACTCAAGGGTCCCGGGTTCAATTCCAGTCAAGGGCATGTACCTTGGTTGCAGGCACATCCCCAGTGGGGGGTGTGCAGGAGGCAGCTGATCGATGTTTCTCTCTCATCGATGTTTCTAACTCTCTAGCCCTCTCCCTTCCTCTCTGTAAAAAATCAATAAAATATATATATTTAAAAAAATATATAGAATTACTGAAGTAGATGCTGGTGGCAAGTGAGGGAACAAATATATCAGGGACACTAAAATGGGAAAATGTTGGGTCTGACTTTTGTACTGAATGCTGAATGTGATTGCAAAAAGGTGACAGTTGCCATATCCCATGTAGCACTTGAGCTTCTGAAGATGACTGTGAGGTACACTGGCCAGCTGCAAAATTTCCTATCAATCATTGTCCTATTTTGTTATCAGTGGAACATATGATAATATGACACAGCTCAGCTAAAGGCTGGAGTGGTGGTTATATGAGTTCCACGCAATGTTTCTTGGTGGTGTTACTTGCTTGGTGGTCTAGAGAAGGGCAAACTTAGGAACAGGATTATGATGTGAGAGTCTGTCTCAATTCACTTTAATCCAAATTCTGAAGACCTTATAGTCTTACTTGCTAGGTAGTATGTTTATTCTTTACACCCCTGTATGTATTTTCTCTGACTCCATAGTCAGAATTCAGTGCCTCTAAAGGGACTTTAAAGAATCCCAAAACCCTAAATGTTGGAATGTCTAAAACCTTGGTTTGTACATTTATCATCTTTCATACTACATGTCCTCCCAACATATGAGCCAGTTCTCTCATCTTGAATATCAATATATGTTGATTATCTCCACATTTTTTAAAAATATATTTTTATTGATTTCAGAGAGGAAGGGAGAAGGAGAGGGAGGGAGAGAAACATTAATGATGAGAGAGAACCATTGATTGGCTGCCTCCTGCACATCCCCCACTGGGGATCAAGCCCACAACCTGGGCATGTGCCCTTGACCAGAATTGAACCCAGGACCCTTCAATCTGCAGGCCAATGCTCTAGCCACTGAACCAAACCAGCTAGGGCAACTTTGCCATTTCTTTATGCAAATATATCCTGATTTCCTCCACTTTCCACCATCTCCATTGCTCCTTTAGTCCATGTTTAATAATCTCCAACTCCTTACTTTTTTTTTTCTTTTCGATTTTCCCTAGATTTAAGATTAGTGAAAGTAAGGTCTATTGTATATATATTCCAAACCACCAGCACAGTACCTGGTACAGGGAGCCATTCAATAAGTAATTTTGGTCTGAACAAATGCAACCCTCATCATCTGGATTAGTTTTCCACCTCTGGGATCTGGGTCTTTCTAAGTTCTGTGGAAAGGTATTCCTCCAAACCTTGTCCTTTGCTGTACAAAAATGACTTGCTTGGATTTTACTTTCTCTACATGTTTTGAAAGGTCCAAAAGCAGCTAAATCTACATTAATTGTCAACTACCTTAGTGGTAACCTTAGTGGTATACCGCTTTTTCCTTTTGGTTTGTTTATATTATGGTGTTTTTACCAATGTGTAAGAAATAAGGAACACTTACACGTGGTGTATTTTTTATAGTGTTACCACAGGGTTGTCACTAAAGTGCCATTTTTAAAAAAATGATTAATTAATTAATTAAAAGTTTAATTCCAAACAAGATTATAAAAAGATTCATTGTTTTCTTTCCTAGACACTGGAAAAGTTGATTATCTCCAGGATCACTGGGAAAATCAAAGAACGTTGAAAGGTATGGAACAAAAGCACAAACAAGATACATTTGGAAATATTGTTCCTCAAAGCAAAAGGCATTTTCCTTTCAGGCAAAATCATGGTGTGTTTGACTTCTACATGAAAACTCTGAAATCAAATTTAAGTTTAGTCAAACAGAGTAAAAGCTACGAAACTAAGAACTCTGCTAAGTTGAATGGAGATGGAAAATCATTTCGGCATGGTAAACATGATTTTCATCTTGCAGTTAAATTCCCTGTCAGTGCAAAACCCATTAGCAATAAGTCCCAGGTCATTAAGCATCAGGGAACTCAGGAGGTAGAGAAAGCCCACGTGTGCAGTGAATGTGGAAAAAGCTTTGCTAAGAAGTCTCAGCTCACTGATCACGAGAGAACTCACACAGGAGAGAAACCTTACAGATGTAGTTTGTGTGCAAAAGTCTTCTCCAGAAAGTCCAGGCTCAATGATCATCAGAAAATTCATGAAAGTGAGAAATCCTTTATATGCAGTGACTGTGGCAAAGTCTTCACCATGAAGAGCCGTCTGATTGAACACCAGCGAACTCACACGGGAGAGAAACCCTATGTGTGCAAGGAATGTGGAAAAGGCTTCCCAGGGAAGCGTAATCTCATTGTACATCAACAAAATCATACTGGAGAGAAATGCTATGTCTGTGGTGAATGTGGGAAAGGCTTCACTGGGAAAAGCAGGCTCATCATACATCAGCGAACTCATACTGGAGAGAAACCCTACACCTGCAGTGCCTGTGGGAAAGCTTTCACCACGAAGCACTATGTCCTCATACACCAACGAAACCATACAGGAGAGAAACCATACGTGTGCAATGAGTGTGGGAAAGGATTCACCATGAAGAACCGTCTGATTGAACACCAGCGAACTCACACCGGAGAGAAACCCTATGTGTGCAGTGAATGTGGAAAAGGCTTTACCAGGAAGAGTAACCTCATTGTGCATCAGAGAAATCATACGGTAGAGAAATCCTATGTATGTGACGAATGTGGAAAAGGCTTCACGGTGAAGAGCATGCTTATCATACATCAGCGAACGCATACTGGAGAGAAACCCTACACCTGCAGTGAGTGTGGGAAAGGCTTCCCCTTGAAGAGTCGGCTGGTTGTACATCAGCGAACACATACTGGAGAGAAACCGTACAGATGCAGTGAATGTGGGAAAGGATTCATCGTGAATAGTGGGCTGATGTTACACCAGCGAACTCACACTGGAGAGAAACCCTATATATGCAATAAATGTGGAAAAGGTTTTGCCTTTAAGAGCAACCTTACGGTACATCAGCGGACTCATACTGGGGAGAAACCCTTTTCGTGCAGTGAATGTGGGAAAGGCTTCACCATGAAACGCTATCTCCTCGTACATCAGCAAATTCATACGGGAGAGAAATCCTATATGTGTGGTGAATGTGGAAAAGGCTTTGCCATGGAAACTGAGCTCATTTTACATCAGCAAATCCATACTGGAGAGAAACCTTATGCATGCAATGCGTGCGGGAAAGGCTTTGGTGTGAAAAGTCGTCTAATCGTCCATCAACGAACTCACACAGGAGAGAAACCTTTTGTGTGCAGTGAATGTGGGAAGGGCTTCTCTTCAAAGAGAAATCTCCTTGTACATCATAGAACTCATAATGGGAACAAACCCTAACAATGCAATGAATATGGTCACACCTTCAGGAAAAATAATATGCCTTGTACAATGTCAGAGACTTCACACAAGATAGACTTCTTTTATATGTACTGATCTCATGACCCACCAGGTAAGTGACACAGTAGACAAAGTGTATGTATGCAATTAGTCTGAGAAAGCCTTCAACATGAATTCAGCACTCACGATATATGAAAGAACTTAAAAAATAAAAGACAGACTCTATGGATTCAGTGATTGGGGTAACCTTTCATTTGTCAAGCCTTATTAATACACAAAATGTGTAGTCAAGGTACATAATCCTTTGCAGAGTCTGAATTCATTACTTACAAGTGAACTCATGCAAGGGACAAAGTCAAACCATGAGAGTTCAGTGCAGTGTGCTCGTAGCATACTTGAATATAGTCAGTGTACTTTATTAGCCTGTTGCTAGACTTTCACTCATGGGAAATTATGGAATTTGCATAGGAGTGAAATTTAATGAATGTAAAGAATGTGCTAGTGCCTTAGGTGATAAATTACCTTACACTGTATGTCAAAATTAATACATAAGAAAAATGCAGAAAGTCTTGAGGAAACATTTCTCACATGAAATAACCTTTCCCACACTCACTGCAGGTAATGATATGTCTGACAAGTATATGCTAATATAAATCACATGCATAGAAACACTAGGAAAGCCTGCTGTGGGAATAAAGACTATCTCATTGGTGATCACAGTAGATCATCAGTGAGCTCGTACACAGTAGTAACATGATGGTCACGGGAAAGCCTTTGTTTAGAAATAAACCTCAATAAGTTGCCTGATATTCATGCTGGAGAATAATTTTAGATGGCAAAGAATATGGCAGAATTAATCATTTCTCATGAGTTCATACAGCAATAAAACTGCTGGAAACACAGTGTAGAGTGACTTCAGCAAAATATCAGAATTCTTGAAGAAAGCTTTGTAAAAATGATATCTACTTGAGTTTTCTAAGCCAAGTCTAAACTTATTATATAACTGATGTCCATTCTGGGACGGGATACCTTGAACCATATACTCAATGGTTCCATAAATTTAAAGCAGGCAATTCTCAACACTGATAAATGTTAATGTTATATACAAGCAGGAGTGTTCTGTGTCCACTTCGTGTCATTATATGATTAGCTCTTCCATTTCTTGGGCTCTAAATTCATCTCTTTCAATGTACTGTGTACTTCAGAAGTAAAAGAAATATACTCATAAATATAATTCCACATCGTTGGATGTATTTATCCAAGCTTATAAGTTTTGAAAACATCTTAAATGTGATCTTTCTGAAATTTGTTTTGGAATGATTTTAGACTACAGGGAATTACAAATCATACAAAGTTCCTGAGGACCTTTACTCAGCCTCTTCAGTAGTAGAACCTCATTCATCATCAAAACCAGTAAAATGACATCAAAACCAATAAAATGCTGTTAAGTAGACTATAGAGCTTATTTGCATTTGTGTGATTTTGTTTTTTGTTTTGTTTTTTGGTGTTGAGGTCTAAGAAATTTTATCACATGTATAGATATCTGTAAATCCCGCCACAATCAGGATGCAGAATTGTTGTACCAACACAAAGATACATCCACCTGCTACCCCTTTATACACACACTGTCCCCCAACCCTGACCTATGGCCACCACTGATCAGTACTCCATAGCTCTAATTTTGTCATTTCTTAAAATGGAATGTATGTAACCTTTGAGATGGGCTGTTTTCCCCCCACTCAGCAAATTGCTCTTAAGATCCATCCACTTTGTTGGGTGTATAAACAGTTTTCCTTTTTTGTTACAGAGTAGTATTTTTCAGTATGGGTGTACCATTTGTTAATCTGTTCACTGTTGATGGATGTTTGGGTTGTTTCCAGCATTTCATTGTTATGAATAAAGATGTTATCAACATTTATGTACCCAATTTTGTTTTTCTGGGATAAGCACTGAGGAGTCTTATGCTAAGTTAGTGTTTAACTTTATAAGAAATGCCAAACTTTTCCATAGTGGCTGTACTAATATACTACATCCCCACCAGCAATGTGTGAATGCTTCAGTTGTCCCATGTCCTTCCTAGCACTGGCATTGTCATATTTGATTCTTACCATCCCATCAGCTGTGTGGTAGTATTTAATGATGGTCTTAACTTCCACTTCCCTAACAGCAAATGATGTCCCACGGACACTGAAAACCAAATCAGGTAAAGTTATCATTTTGGCTTTCAACCATCAAACATAATTTTAAAAACTCAAAGAGAGAACATCATAATCTACACTAATAAAAGAGAAACATGGTAATTGGCGTACGACCGCTACCCTTCCCATTGGCTAATTAGCGAGATATGCAAATTAATCACCAGCCAAGATGGCGGTTAACTGTCAACAAAGATGGCGGTTAATTTGCATATGTAGGCACAATGCAGGAAGGCAAAAGGGAAAGCACAGAAGAAGCCCCCTGGCACTGACAGTGATCGGAAACCCAGGGGGGAGCTAAGAGCCGGGGGACAGGGCAAAGGCGGCCCCCAGGGCCCCTTTTCCCCCCCCCCCCACCAATAACTGGAAGAATCTGGG
>NW_005871887.1:121210-136619 GCF_000147115.1 Myotis lucifugus
TTTAACCAGAATACCAAGCTGATATTAGTATTGTTGCGTTCAATGATAAATGAATAATTATAAAGAGATACAGTTCACCTTTCTGTAAAGGGTCTACTCAAAAGAGAACTTCAGCAGTTTTCACCTATCTGTCGAGACCCCCTTCAGTGGGTCGAGACGACCCTTTCACAGGGGTCGCCTTAGACCTTCGGAAAACACATATATAATTACATATTGTCTCGAGATTAATCACTATGCTTTAATTATGTTCAATTTGTAACAATGAAATTGGGGGGGAGCATAACATGAGTAACTTTTTTAAAGGATTTCCCCATTAGGTAGGTTGAGAACCACTGCTCTAATTATAGACCCAGCACTCCCGGCGTAAAAATTACATTTTAAAATGTGCCCTTTTTTAGTTGGAAACTGTGCAAAGTATGATATCTGTGTCATCTCATAATTTCATATTCCCAAATGCCCCACCATCATCATTTATTTTTGTCACTTCATCCCTTTCTGCACTAGAGGAAGCTATGTGTCCCCTCCCACGAGGGTATCATCATTTGATGGACTTCCTTCTAAACTACAAATGCCTTATCCACTCCACACACAACCGCCCTGTGGGCAGACCTAAGCCTTTCAATGACCGCTTCTGCCCTGGCCGGTTTGGCTCAGTGGATAGAGCATCCGCCTGTGGACAGAAGGGACCTGGGTTCGGTTCCGGCAAGGACACAAGCCCGCGTTTCACGCTTGATCCCCAGTAGGGGGTGTGCAGGAGGCAGCCGATCAATGATTCTATCATTGATGTTTCCATCTCTACCTCTCTGAAATCAATAAAAAAAATATTTTTTAAAAATAAAAATAGCCGAACCAGTTTGGCTCAGTGGATAGAGCGTCGGCCTGCGGACTCAAGGGTCCCCAGGTTCGATTCCGGCCAAGGGCATGTACCTTGGTTGCGGACACATCCCCACTGGGGGGCGTGCAGGAGGCAGCTGATCAATCTCTCTCAACGATGTTTCTAACTCTCTATCCCTCTCCCTTCTTCTCTGTAAAAAAGTCAATAAAATATATTTTTTTAAAAATAATAAAAATAAAAATAAATAAATAAACGACCGCTCCTTTGTCAACTCTGTGCCCACTACCTCTCCGGCGATATCTCGGCTTCTACAAGCATCCGAGAGCATCCGACACCTCAGCCAACTCTGCCGTACGGACACCTGCCTTCGTCCAAGATGGCCGCGCCCATGGCGCCCAGCGTCCAGTCTCAGTTACATGGTGCGCAGAGGGCGCCGCCATCTTTCCTTGTTCCCCAGCGGGCGGAGCGCGCCTCGTGGCCCTCGGATAGGCACCGCCTTTAAACCGTTACAGACAACACGGCAATGCGGACCGTCCCTCCAGCGATGGGGTCACAGCATCGCGGTGGCCAGGAATGATCGCCGTTACGGCCGCTCCGGTCACAAACGCCGGGGTGGGCGTGGCCACGTACGTCATAGAGCGGGGCCCACAGTTGGAACTAGGAAGTCCGGCGTCGCCGGGCGCTCCTCGCAGGACTCCCTGGTGCCAGGCAGCCGATGAGCGTCCTTAGGAACCGCGAATGGGAAGCGGCCTCGGACGCGGGCTCAGCCTTCCGTCCCTGCCCGCGGTGTCCGGAGGGGCGCGGGATCCGGTGAGTCGGGCTCTGGGCTCGGATTCTCGGCTGGCGGAGCTCCGTGACACGCGAGCGTGTGGACCGTTGTGGTTGGGGATCTTTTCGGATTCCATCACTAAGGGATCTGGCCGTTGGTGACGGGGCGGGCAGGGACTGAGGGTGCGAAGAAGTCACCCCCCGGAACCCGACTCTCTCTGGGTGTGAGGTCCACGGGGGTCGCTCCGCTTGTGAGACTCGGCGGGTGAGAGCGGGGGCGGAAAGTCTGTCAGCGGACGCTGTGCTCAGTGGCAGAGAAGCCCGGGTTTGGGGGTGCCCCTTTTGGTTTCTGGGGCATGTTTGGGGTTTAATATAGGGCTCATCGTAGAGACGCCTGGTGGGGTCGTCACTGTTGAGAGGTCGGGGCCCCCCCAGAATCGTTATGTTCAGGCTCAAACCTGGATTCCCGGAAACAGACCGGAAGGATGCCCGCCCCCAGTTAACCCAAAGCAATGTCACTCCTTCCAGTGCTGGTCCGTCCTAAAAACCTGTGTCCTGTCTCACCAATGCCTGAGGGGCAAGTTCCTAGTCCGGACTGGAACCAAAAAGGGTTCAAGAGGGAACCTTGGATTGAAGTGGAGGAGCAGGGGTTTTTGTTTTGAGAAAGTTTTGTTATAAAGCTGGAGACAGCGAACCATGGAAGGGCTTAGGATAGAAGAAGCAACAGGAGAGCGCCTAAGCCGGTCAGCTTTGGCTCACTGGGAAGTCAGAGAAAAGGGGGCCTTGGAGAGAGACCTTGTTCTTCTTTCTCAAGATTGCTAAGGCTATTGGGGTCTTTTATGAGGCCATGTAAATTTTTGGAATATTTTGTTGTAGATCTGTGAGATATGCCATTGTTAATAGGAATCGCGTTGAGTCTATATATTGCTTTGGGTAGTATGGACATTTTAATGATGTTAGTTTTTCCTAACCATGAACATGGGTATGTTTCCACTTATTTGTATCTTCCTCAGTTTCTTTCTTCAGTATCCTATAATTTTCCAAGTAGAGGTCGTTTACCTCCTTGGTTAAATTTATTCCGAGGTACCTTATTTTCACTTGTTGCAGTAGTATGTGGGATTGTTTTCTTAATTTCTCTTTCTGATAGTTCATTCCTGGCCTATAAAAATGCCACTGATTTCTGAATATTAATTTTGCATCTTACTACCTTACTGAATTCATTTATCAGTTCTAGTCACTTTTTGGTGGAGTATTTAGGGTTTTCTCCATACAGTATCATGTCATGTGTGAATAATGCCCATTTTACTTCCTCCTTTCCAATTTGGATGCCTTTTATTTCTTCTTTTTTTTAAATATATATTTTATTGATTTTTTAAAGAGAGGAGGGGAGAGGGATAGAGACTTAGAAACATCGATGAGAGAGAAACATTGATCAGCTGCCTCCTGCACACTCCCTAATGGGGATGTGCCTGCAACCAAGGTACATGCCCTTGACCAGAATCGAACCTGGGACCCTTCAGTCTGCAGGCCAACGCTCTATCCACTGAGCCAAACCGGTTAGGACTTATTTCTTCTTCTTGTCTGATTGCTGTGGCTAGGACTTCCAGTACTATATTGAATAAGAGTGGTGAAAGTGGACATCCTTGTCTTCTTCCTGATCTTAAGGGAAACACTTTTAGTTTTTGCCCATTGAGTATGATGTTGGCTATGGGTTTGTCATATATGGACTTTATTTGAGTTTTGATCCCTTTATTCCCACTTTGCTGAGAGTTTTTATCATAAATGGATGCTGGATTTTATCAAATACTTTTTCTACATCTATTGATATGATCGTGTGATTTTTCCTTCATTATGGTTATGTAATGTATCACTTTTATTGATTTGCTAATATTGTACCAGCATTGCATTCCTAGAATAAATCCCAGTTGATCATGGTGTATGATCTCTTTAATATATTGTTGGATCCAGTTTGCTAATATTTTGTTGATGTTTTAGCATTTATGTTCACAAGGGATATTGGCCTATAATTTTCTTACTTTGTAGTGTGTGTTTCTGGTTTTGTTATTAGGATAATGCTGGCCTAATAAAATGAGCTTGGAAGTGTTCTCTCCTCTTGAATTTTTCAATAGTTTGAGAAGGATAGGTGTTATTCTTCTTTAAATATTTGGTTAAATTCACCTGTGAAACCATCTGGTCCAGGACTTTGATTTCTGGGAGGTTTTTTTAAATTTTATTTTCTTGTTTAAAGTATTACAAATAGTAGTACATATGTCCCCTTTTTTCCCCATTGACCTTCCCCCGACCTCCCCTACCCCCCAGCACATGCCCTTACCCCCCCCCCAATTGTCTTGTGTCCATTGGTTATGCTTATATGCATGCATATAAGTCCTTTGATTGATCTCTTACCCCTTCCCCCCCAACACTTCCCAGGCTTCCCACTGTAATTTGACAGTCTGTTCGATGCTTCTTTGCCTCTGTATCTATCTTTTTGTTCATTAGGTTATAATGTTCTTTATTATCCATAAATGAGTGCGATCATGTGGTATTTTTCCTTTACTGCCTGGCTTATTTCACTTAGCATAATGCTCTCCAGTTCCATCCATGCTGCTGCAAATGGTAAGAATTCCTTCTTTTTTATAGCAGTGTAGTATTCCATTGTGTAGATGTACCATAGTTTTCTAATACACTCATTTGCTGATGGGCACTTAGGCTGTTTCCAAATCGTAGCTATGGTGAATTGTGCTGCTGTGAACATAGGGGTGCATATATCCTTTCTGATTGGTATTTCTCCTTTCTTGGGATATATTCCTAGAAGTGGCATTACTGGGTCAAATGGGAGTTCCATTTTTAAAATTTTGAGGAAACGCCATACTGTTTTCTACAGTGGCTGCACCAGTCTGCATTCCCACCAGCAGTGGGAGGTATTTTTTAATTACTGCTTTGATTTCATTAGTTGTAATTGGTCTATTCAGATTTTCTGATTCTTCCTGATTCGGTTTTGGAAGGTTGTATATTTCTAGGAATTTATCCAATTCACCCAGTTGTCCAATTGTTGCTATATAGTTGTTCACAATATTTTCTTAGAATCCTCTGTATCTCTGTGATGTCAGTTGTTACTTGTCTTTCATTTCTGATTTATTTGAATCTCTCTCTTTGTTTCGTGATGAATCTGGCTACAGGTTCATCAATCTTGTTTATGTTTTCAAGGAACCAGCTCTGCTTGTTTTTTTAATTGCTTGATAGGTAATTTCCTTTGATTGCTGAGTAATATTTGATTGTCTGAAAATGCTATAACCATCTATAATCAGATTTCTGAGTAGACATAAATTTTCATATCATTTTGGTAAATACCAAGGAATGTGCTTTTTGGATCTTATAAGAGTATGTTTAGTTTTGAAAGAAACTGCCTAACTGACAAATGTCTAACTATGGACATTGTCCTAGAGGGTGAAAGCTTCTGGGACACCGGAATATTGGGGTCCTGCCCTAACCGGTTTGGCTCAGTGGATACAGCTTCGGCCTGTGGACTGAAGGGTCCCAGGTTCAATTCCGGTCAAGGACATGTACGTTGATTGCAAGCATGTCCCCAGAAGGGGGTGTGCACGAGGCAGCTGATCAATGTTTCTCTCTCATCGATGTTTCTAACTCTCTATCCCTCTCCCTTCCTCTCTGTAAAAAATCAATAAAATATATTTTTTCAAAAGAATATTGGGGTCCTTTCTTTAAGCAAAGTATATGGTAACAGTGACAACATCTGGGCCCAGAAGGAATGTCCACTCAAAGTCAATTTGCTCCTCAGCCCACAGGTCCTGGCTACCCAATAGTAAGAAGCATCAAGTAAAGGAATGAAGGAAGAAAAAGGAGGCTCTTAAACTTGGATACCATCATTTCTGGGGACAACTTTAACTGGATACCTAGATGTCTAACTCTAAGAACTTCACAGCAGATACAGAGGACACAACATACATAGAATCCATGTAACTCAGTATTTCCTGAGCACAGAAGAAAATGATGGGAGCCCAGGTAATTGTTTCTTTCTTTTACCTTTCCTTTGTTTTCTTACAGGTATGTGGTGACATTAAAAAAAAATCAACTAAATAGCCCTAACCGGTTTGGCTCAGTGGATAGAGCGTTGGCCTGCAGACTGAAGGGTCCCAGGTTCGATTCCGGTCAAGTACCTTGGTTGCGGGCACATCCCCATTAGGGGGTGTGCAGGAGGCAGCTGATCAATGTTTCTCTCTCATCGATGTTTCTAACTCTCTATCCCTCTCCCTTCCTTGCTGTAAAAAATCAATAAAAAATATATTTTTTAAAAATCAACTAAATAAAGGATAAATTGGGATAATTGGGTTCTGGATAAATTAACTTAGACTCTACATTTGAAATTAGGACAAAGTGAGATCAGGAAAATATTGTTTGTGGGGGTCATACTAAATGACTAATATTGGAACATAATGGGTGATGTGGTGGCTTCCATGGGTCACGTCAGCTGTCACTTTGCCTCCACTATCTGAGTTCTGTGAGCTGTGCTAGCAAATGATTGAACCCAAGGAGAAGGTTACGGGAACCTCAGATTTGTAGTCAGTCGGACAGTGGGTTTCCTGGAGACCCACTACTTAAGATTGGTGTCTGAAGTGTGGACAATCGTGCGGAAATGAGCCCTTAACCTGTGACATCCGCACTAACTCCCGGCAGTGAGTGCCAGAATTTCTTGGTGTGGAAAACCCACACATCTGGCCCCAGAAGTGTTCTGTGTTAGCGTGGAAAGGAAAACAGAAGTAAGTTTTTCCCAGACGGGTACCTAACCAAGTACAGTGGGGCCTTGACTTACGAGTTTAATTTGTTCCGTGACGGAGCTCCTAACTCAAATTACTCGTATGTCAAATCAAAAAGTGAACGAGTGAGACACGTGATGCTGGGCTGATGTTGTGGCGTTCACTGTGACGTTCGCTGCGCCCACTAGCAGTGGGGTATCTGAAGCTGGCTCGTAACCCGAATTTTAGCTCGCAACTCAAAGCAAAAAATCGGCCGAGAGACGGCTTGTATCTCGGGCTAGGGCTCTGTTATTTTTTAATACTTATTAAAAACACTTGTCTTGTAAATTCTGGATGTGGAGTTTTATTGTAATGTAGGAATATTTTCTTCCTCCCAATATTGTACATTAATATTTGGAAATACGTGCTAAACTACATATATAAAGAGAAAGATGGGGTTTTGTTTTTGCTAAAATATATTTGAGAAAAGTATATAGATGCAGGCTATGTGGTAGAAACTAGAACAGCTGTCCTCATGCATTTTCCATGTTAGTAAAGGGAGTGGACACCACAGTAAACAGGACCGTGTTATTACAGGAATTGCTGACACTGGAGGATGTGGCTGTGGAGTTCAGTTGGGAGGAGTGGCAGCTGCTGGACCCTGCGCAGAAAGAACTGTATCGGGACGTGATGCTGGAGAACTATAACAATCTGGTCTCACTGGGTAAGCACAGCTCCCTGCGTCACGTAGAGGTGCCCGGTCACTGGCCTTTACTCTAGTCCAGCGGTTCTCAACCTGTGGGTCGCGACCCCTTTGGGGGTCGAACGACCCTTTCACAGGGTTCGCCTAAGACCATCGGAAAACACATATATAATTACATATTGTTTTTGTGATTAATCACTATGCTTTCATTATGTTCAATTTGTCACAATGAAAATACATCCTGCATATCAGATATTTACATGACGATGCATAACAGTAGCAACATTACAGTTATGAAGTAGCAACGAAAATAATGTTATGGTTGGGGGTCACCACCACATGAGGAGCTGTATTAAAGGGTCGAGGCATGAGGAAGGTTGAGAACCACTGCTCTAGTACTTGATGAAAGCTTTGTAGTCACTGTGGTCCTCTGAAGAGTCAGCAGATTTCCAATCTCCCCTCTGGCCCCAAACAAAGGGGTATAATCTCCTCTATCCTGAAAGAGAACTTTTACTTTGCATATGAGAAATTGTAATATTTCCCCTCTTCACATACTATGCCGTATCCAAGTCACTGTATCTATGTCTTGTGTCATTTCTCCTGATCAGGGTATCACACTGCCAAACCAGATGCTCTGTCCAAGTTGGAACATGGAAAAGAACCACGAATAGAGGATGAAATCTATACTGGAAGCTGTCCAGGTGAGTGAGTGAGAACCAGCTAGGGAGTGGCCCTGGAAGTCATATTCTAGTTCAGTGGTTCTCAACCTGTGGGTCACGAACAATGAAAATACATCCTGCATATCAGATATTTACATTATGATTCATAACAATAGCAAAATTACAGTTATGAAGTAGCAACGAAATTAATTTTATGGTTGGGGTCACCACAACATGAGGAACTGTATTAAAGGGTCGCAGCATTAGGACGGTTGAGAACCACTGTAGGAGAAGGGCTTGCCCAGCCAGCATGGCTCAGTGGTTGAGTGTCGACCTATGAACAAGGAGGTCACAGTTCGATTCCCGGTCCAGGGCATATGCCCAGGGTTGCGGGCTTGATCCTCAGTGTGGGGCGTGTAGGAGGCAGCCAATCAATGATTCTCTCTCATCATTGATGTTTCTATCTCTCTCCCTCTCCCTTCCTCTCTGAAATCAATAAAAATATTTTTTTTTAAAGAGAAAAAAAGAAGGGCTCACAGCTCTGAGGGTGTCTGAGGATAGCTAAATAGCTCCTCCACATAGGGATCTCCCGAGATAAGAACACTTTCTCTTTGTGGTTGTTTTGCTTTAAACATACTCCTTTTTTCTTCTTGGATCTGATACTTCTTCACCTTAACATCTTTATGGGACAGGATGGTCGACAATGAAGAGCCAGTCCCCACCACATCATCTTTTAAGCACTTTTATTCTTTTGTTTGTTTGTTTTTGTTAATGCTCACCCGAGGATATTTTTTCCATGATTTATAGAGAGTGGAGGAAGGGAAGGAGAGAGAGAGAGAGAGAGAAAGACATCGATGTGAGACAGATACATAGATTGGTTGCCTCCCACATGCACCCCGACTGGGGCTGGGGATTGAACCTGCAACCCAGGTACCAGCCCTTGACTGGGAATCGAACCTACAACCCTTCGGTGCACAGGCTGAATCTAACCACTGAGAAGCACTGGCCAGGGCTAAGCACTTTTATTCTAAGAAATTTGTTATTCTCTCTCTACTAGGAATCAGGAAAGTTGACAGTTGTCTGCAAGAGCACTCTCACAACCAAATAGTTCTGAAGAGCATCCAACAATGCCATGAAAGGAATGCACTTAGAAATACTTTTCATCTGAGCAGAACCAATATAGCCATAATACGTAATCATGTGTTGGAATTATGTAGGAACGCTTTGAAATCAAGTTTAATGAACCAGAAGCAAAGATATGAAGTAAAGAACCCCGCTGAGTTTAATGGAGATGAGAAATCCTTTCTACATGATAATCATGAACAGTTGTACCCTGGAACGGAAATCCCTAAAAGTGAAAAACACATCAGCACTGAATTACAAGTCTCTAAGCATCAGAAGACTCATCAAATAGAGAAATCCCAAGCATGCATCCAAGGTGAGAAAGCCTGCATCAGGACATCTCAGCTCATTCACCATGGGGGCATTCACACAGGGGAGAAAAGCCATGGGTGTGATTCACGGAAATCCTCCAGAAATGTCATTCTCACTCAACATCAGAAAACTCAAACACGAGACAAACCCTCTATCACCAACGAATACAGAAAGGGCTCTCCTGTGAACGCTGGTCTCACCGGACATCAGCAAACCCATCCAGGAGAGAAATCCTACATATGCAGTGACTGCGGGAAAGGGTTCACCGTGAAGCGCTACCTGATGGCACATCAGCGAACGCATCGTGGAGAGAAGCCTTACGTTTGCAGCGAGTGTGGGAAAGGCTTCACCGTGAAGAGCAATCTAATTGTGCACCAGCGAACTCACACAGGGGAGAAGCCCTACGTGTGCAGCGAGTGTGGGAAAGGCTTCACCATGCAGCACTATCTTGTTGTACATCAGCGCACACACACTGGAGAGAAACCCTATGCATGTGATGAATGTGGAAGAGACTTCACTGTGAAGAGTAATCTCATTGTCCATCAAAGATCTCACACGGGGGAAAAATCTTACGTGTGCAGTGAGTGTGGAAAAGGCTTCGCCGTGAAGCGCAAGCTCACTATACACCAGCGAACTCACACGGGAGAGAAATTGTACATATGCGAGGAATGTGGAAAAGGCTTCACCACCAAGTGCACCCTCATCATCCATCAGCGAACTCACACAGGAGAAAAACCCTATGAATGCAGTGAGTGTGGGAAGGCCTTCAGCCAAAAGATAAGCCTCAGACAACATGAGCGATGTCATACGGGAAAGACACCCTTTGTATGTGGCGAGTGTGGAAAACAATATTCGCACAAGTATGGCCTCATCACCCATCAGAGAAGTCACACCGGAGAGAAACCTTACGAGTGCAAGGCGTGTGGGAAAGCCTTCGCCACAAAGTCCGTCCTCAACGTCCACCAAAGAACTCACACGGGAGAAAGACCCTACGAGTGCAGCGTCTGTGAGAAAGCCTTCTCCCAATTGTCACACCTTGTTAAACATCAGAAAACGCACACCCGAGAGATGGATAGATTCACTCAAGCTGAAAATTCTTTGAATGGAGAGTTACGGTCACTACCTGTGAGTGAAGTCATGCGGAACAACACACCTATTAATGCAATTTCTGTGGAATGCCTTCTGGGACAACCAGGACCTCATTAAACATCAGTGTTTCTAGCAGATCAGAATGCAAACATGGTAATGCCTGTTGTCTAACCTGTGCCCTGAGGAGATTAAGGAATTTACCCGGGAGATTATGGTGAGGGCAGTGACTGTGGTAGTGCCTTGAGTGATCCTTACCTCACATTTTCTGTCAGTGAAAACATGTTGGAAAAACTCTGATACGTCCAATGTGAAGATGCCTTTCCAGCTTCATTATATGCCTCAATAAAACTTTCTGGCTTCAGTATACGTATGAAAAGTGCATATTGAGACAAATTCTATGTATACAGAGACGAGGAAAGCTTTCAGTGAGAAGATAGACTTTATTATCAGGGATTGTCATAGAGCATCGGTGTGTTCATTGTTCGTAGAAGTATGAAAAACAGACAAACGATAAAAAACAAAGAAATGTGGTAATCATGGGAAAGCCTCTACTCAGAAAGAAGACCTCAGTGAGAGTCACAGTTCACACTGGAGACAAACTTTAAGAGAACTGCATTATATTTGACAATTTCACTAACGCATTCTATCCCATTGTTTGAAAATCATATAGAAGTTAAGGCTTTATGAACATGCTAAATTTAGAGCACTTTTAGTCAAATATCAGAGAACCTACAAAGGAAAGAAGTTCTATGAAAAGGGATAATGTTTGAGTGGGTTTTTGTTTTTGTTTTTTAAAGACCAAACTGTGCTACACCACTGGTGGTGGTGGTTTCTATTTTGAATCTGTACCAATGGTCCTCAAACTTCAACATGCTCCGTTTCTTTTAAATATTTTTTTCATTGATTTCAGAGAGGAAGGGACGGGGAGAGAGAGAGAGAGAGAAACATCAATGATGAGAGAGAATCATTGATCAGCTGCCTCCTGCACGCCCCCTACCTGGAATCGAGACGGCACAGTAATGGGAATCGAACCATGACCTGGTTCATAGTTCAACACTCAACCACTGAGCAACATCAGCTGGGCTGAGTGTCCTCTGTTATAAGTCTAACTTCATTTCATTTTACATTAGATAACTCACCTGATAAAAACTAGTGTGCTTTCCTCACTCCTGATTAATTTTTACTGTTAAATGCAACATAGGAGTGTTCTATGACCTCATACGATTAGCTCTCACCTTTCTTTGGCTCGAAATTTAATTGTGAATTTATCATACAGAAATAGTTTAAAAGAAAACATTTTAAATTTATAAATATAGCATTTATACTTACCCAATCAAGTTTATAAGTATGGCCAAATATTTTATAAAACCACCTTCAAAGTTATTTTTATAAAATGTTTAATATGAAATTATTTTAACTTACAAGAAATTGCAAAATAGTCCATAGACTTTCCTAGTATTCTTTACCAAGCTACTCCCAGTCAAAACATCTGATAAAACCATTTTTTATTGAATCCAGAAAAATAACATTGGTAGTATACTGTTAATGAAACTCTTAACCCTATTTTGATTCTATTAGACTTTACATGTATTTTTTTTTAAGTTTGTAATTCTAAGCTTTATTACCTTATATAGAGCCACATAACCACAACCATGATGGAAAATTGCTTAATCCACAGACTCCCCCGTGCTAATGTTTTTTAGGCTCATATCCTCTTATCTAAACCTACCTCTGGCAAACACTTGACCTGTTTTCCATCAGTTTAATTTTGGTATTTCATGAATGTTATAGGAATCATTTTTATAATTGGATTTTATACGTTTTATATAAATCAATTGTATTTATTTATACAAATTTATAATGTTTTACTAATGGGGATCATGTAAGCATTTCGTGTTTTTGTCACTTGGCAAATTGCTCTTAATTGAGTTGAGAATAGTTTTCTTTTTATTAGTGAGTACATACATACACTGGATATACCAGTTTGTTTAGCCATTCAAACTCGTGAGAGATTTGTATTGTTCCCTGATTTCAGTGGTTATAATTCTTATCGATGCTATGACGCAAGCGGACAGTGTTTTGTGTGAATGTAAACGTCTATTCTTCAAAACATATACAGCTGATGATTATTGGGATATTTGTTAAGTTATATTTAGCTTTGAAAGAAATTACCAAACTCTTCCAGAATGGCTGTACTATTTTACATTCTTCCCAGCAATGTGTGAAGTCTGAGTTGCTCAACATCATCTCCACCACTTGGTATGTTCAGTGTCTTCTACTTTGGCCATTCTACTAGCCACATATGTGAGATTTTTAAAAATATATATATTTTATTGATTTTTTACAGAGAGGAAGGGAGCGGGATAGAGAGTTAGAAACATCGATCAGCTGCCTCCCACACACCTCCCAATGAGGGTGTGCCTGCAACCAAGGTACATGCCCTTGACCGGAATCGAACCTGGGACCCCCAGTCCACAGGCCGACGCTCTATCCACTGAGCCAAACCGGTTAGGGCCACATATGTGAGATTTAATTGCCCTTCATCCTTCCCAGCACTTGGTGTTGTCGTTGCATTTTACATTAACCATTCCAATAGGCATGTAGTAGTATTTGATCTTGAGCTTAACTATATTTTCCTAATGGCTAATGATGATCAACATTATATTATTATTTTTGTTGTTATTTTTGGAGTTTTGTTTTTTTTTTTAATATATTTTATTGATTTTTCACAGAGAGGAAGGGAGAGAGATAGAGAGCCAGAAACATCGATGAGAGAGAAACATCGATCAGCCGCCTCCTGCACATCTCCCACTGGGGATGTGCACGCAACCCAGGTACATGCCCTTGACCGGAATCGAACCTGGGACCCCTCATGGCTAATGATGATCAACATTATATTATTATTGTTTTTGTTGTTATTTTTGGAGTTATTTTTAAGTGGAAGTTTGTACCTTTTGACCATCCCCACCATCCCTACTCCTCTGGCAACCAGCAATCTTTTCTCTGTATCAGTGAGTTTGTTTTGTTTTAGATTCTACATATAAGTGAGATCATACAGTATTTGTCTTTTCTTTAAATATATTTTATTGATTTTTTACAGAGAGGAAGGGAGAGGGATGGAGAGTTAGAAACATCGATGAGAGAGAAACATCAATCAGCAGCCTCCTGCATACCCCGCACTGGGTATGTGCCTGCAACCAAGGTACATGCCCTTGACTGGAATCGAACCTGGGACCCTTGAGTCCGCAGGCCGACGCTCTATCCACTGAGCCAAACCAGTCAGGGCAGTATTTGTCTTTCTCTGACTTACCTCACTTAGCATAATATCCTCAAGGTCCAAGCATGAGTTGCAAATGTCAGGATATCCTGCTTTCTCATGGCTGAATAATATCCCATTATGTACATAGGTATATAATCCTATATAATAAAAGCGCAATATGCAAATCGACTGAATGGCCCAACAGCAGAACAACCATCCAGATGACCATCTGGAACCACACTATGATACCCACTGACTGGTGCCAGGCCAGCCAAGGTGGGTGCAATGCAATTGGTTGGGGGCCCGGCCATCACCCCATGATTGCCCCACAGAGGGAGGCCCAGGCCACCAGCCAACAGGGTGATCAATCAGGGGGTGGGGGGAGCTCCACGACTGCCCCAGGCTGCAGCGGGTGGGCAGTGCTGGGTCCCGGGTCCCAGGTCCCGGGTGCTGGCAGCCATGGGAAGGAAGGCCTACTCTTGCACAAATTTCATACATTGGACCTCTAGTGTATATATAACATATATACATAACACACCTTTGTCCGTTAGTCCATCGATTAACACTTAGGTTGTTTCCTTTTCTTGTCTATTGTAAATAGTTCTGTAATGAACACGGTTATGCAGATATGTTTTTGAGATATTTTGTTTTCTTTAGATAAATACCATAAGTGGAATTGCTGGGCTGTATGGTAGATCTCTTCTTTACTTTTTAAGGAATCTGTACTGTTTCCCAGAGTTGCTGCATAAATTTTACAATCGCATTTTTTTATGTTTCCACTGGTGGCCTGGTGCACGACATTTGTGCATGGGAAGGGGGTGTCCCTCAGCCCGGCCTGCACCCTCTCCAATCTGGGACCCCTTGGGAGATGTCCGACTGCCAGTTTAGGCCCCATCCCGCAGCCTAAACTGCTCCCCTGCCGGCCTGATCGTCCCCAACTGCCCTCCCCTACCTGTGGAAAACCCAGAAATGCAGTTGTCTTATTGTCTGCAAAAATGCCTGAGACCTTTGGGGGGTAATGAGGAAAGGGGCAGAGTTCCGTAAATTTAGTGCAATTGTTGGTGGGTCCTGGTGATCTGTGGAGTCAGGTCAGTGTCTGGGCCTCTGGGTGCACAGTGGGGAGGGAGGGCCTGTTCAAGTCCACCTTGGGTGATGTGAGTGGCAGTGCAGGGGAGCCCTGTGTCCACAAGGGTGTATTGTGAGATTAGGGTGCCTGTGGCCTCAGTCAGGACCTGCTCTTGTGGTTAAAAACTTTCAGATATAAATGTCTTAGTCCCGAGGGCACATTTTGCCATTTTTTTGCTGCTAACTCTCTGTGGGGCTGCGCAATTTCAAACTGCAGAGTGGTGTTAGTCGGTGAATTTTCTATGTGGCTCGGGTTTGTTTGGGGGTTAAATGATGGATGAATTTTTTTTGGGTCAATGTACTGGGGTAATGGGAGGAAGCATCTGGGGTTCCATGCACATATGGGCTGATCCTTTGGAGGCCCTGATACCTGGGCCTGCCTGTGTGTGATGCCATTGTAATTAGTTATTAATAACTAGGGGCCCAGTGCACGGATTCTTGCAGCTTGAATGGAACTGTGGGCCTCAAGGCTGAGGCTGCAGTGGGCACAGGGGCGGGTCTCAGGGGTGGGTCTCGGCCCATTCTACATGCCCCCTGCCCCTCCTGCCGTGGCAACCCCCCATCTGAAGGCAATCCCGCTCCCGCCACTGCTCCCACATGCTGACCCGCTGACGGCGGCACAGCAGTGATTGGGGACAGTGCCAACAACAGGTGCGAGAGGTGACTACTGCCCCTATCGATTGCCCCTCAGGAGCAGGGGGAGGTGGAGAAAGCCCGCACCCAATCACTGTACTCACCAGCGCTCCCCCCTGTGGGGACTGCACTGAACCACCAGAGGGGAAC
>NW_005871887.1:137904-160694 GCF_000147115.1 Myotis lucifugus
TTCTAAGTTTGACAAAGTACCATGTGTCCAAAATGTTCACATGAGGGGAAGTCAAATGAAGTATATGTGATCTCTTTGTAGTAGTACTTTGTGATTTTTGTGTAAATATAAATTTTCCCAAAAGTCTAATTCATATTTATTATATTACAGTAAAACTGGGGAAAACAGATAGAATATACTTTTACTGTAATTTTTCACACACATATTTCCATAGTACAAAATGTTTATGTATATCTACATGTAATTAATATAAAAGTGGCTATAATAAAGTCATGGGTGAACTAGTGGGATGGTAACCTCCCCCGCCCCCCCACTTTCTTCTCTCAAGGCATAGCTCTCTCTCTCTGGTCTCCTAAACTCCATCGGCCCTCCTATGCTTCTGTAATTTGTTTCCTGAAGCCTATTTCTTCCACAGCTCACTACTTCTACCTCTATGTCTCTAAATAAACTTTTTCTTGTTTAAAAAAACATGGGATATACATGAAAAACATAAAATTCAATTACAGTAAAGTTTATTACTATATATATATATTTTTTTATTATTTATTTATTTTTTTCAGAGAAGAAGGGAGAGGGAGAGAGAGATAGAAACATCAATGATGAGAGAGAACCTTTGATTGGCTGCCTCCTGCACACCCCCACTAGTGACTGAGCCCACAACCCAGGCATTTGCCCTTGACCAGAACTGAACCCGGGACCCTTCAGTCTGCAGGCCGACACTCTATCCACTGAGCCAAATCAGCCAGGGAAAATTATGTTCAGTTTATATTATGATCCTCTTATTATTCAAATTATTATTCAAATTAATTGCCCTGGCTGGTGTTGCTCAGTGGTTGAGTGTTGACCCATGAACCAAGATTCAGCATTTCGAGATATATATAATATTCGTGTAGTAATTGTACAATTTATTAACATTTAGGAAGGTCAGAGCTGTGCCATCATCAGCACAATTGAGTTATTAGAAAATGTCATGACCTCATACAGGAACTAATTGGATGGTTGTTTGTTATTATTGAGTTTGGCAAATTCTTTATATATTTTGAATGCAAGTCCTTCACCGGATGTATGATGTGGAAATTTTTTTCTCCCAATCTCTGGCTCCATTCTTCACTTTCTTAAACGTTGTGCTTAGAAATACAAACGTTTTACATTTTAATCAAGTTTTACTTTTATTTCATGGCTCATCTTTTACTGTCTTCTCTCAGAATTCTTTTGCTAACTCGGGTTCAGGAAGATTGCCTCCCGCCTGCTTTTCTAAATTTCATAGTTTCAGCTGTTCCGCTTAATCTATGATCTATTCTGAGTTCATTTATGTTTACGGTTGGAGTTAGGGTCTCAATTTTCTTTTTCTGGAAATAGAGACACAATTATCCCAGCATCTTTTGCTGAAAAGACTTCTCCCTTTGGCTTATCTTGGGACCTTGGCCAAAACACAACAGACGTTATTTCTGGATTCTCAGACCTGGTTGTGCCTTTTCTCATGGGCTCCAGACCTTTGCTGGCCTCCCTGTTGGAGGCCTGTCTCCGAGCCCCCCCTCCCCCCGCCCCCCCCATCCCAGTGACAACTTCAGCTGCTCCCAGCAGCTTTTTCCCTGGGCGGTGACAGCCGGCCTCACTCTGTGCCAGTTTCTCGAAATCTTCTTCTGTCCTTAAAAACCACTTCCTGCAAGAAAATTTCCCCCAGAAGCTTCCTGTTGGTGTCTATTTACTAGACATATGACCTTTTTCCTCTTTGCAGAATTTTATTCTCTGCTGCTATAGCAACAACTGAGCTCAAGAAACTTGTTTTTTTGTTTGTTTGTTTTTTAATGTTGTCGGGGGTGGCTGGGGAGAGGTCAATGGGGGACTCATGGAATACTTTAAACAATAAAGAATTTAAATTTTTAGAAAATGTTGTACAAACTGTAAAATAAAAGCTGCATTCATGCCCTGACTGGTGTGGCTCCACCGGTTGGAGCACCATCCAGGGCGCAGGACTGGTCATGGGTTCGATTCCCGGTGAGGGCACCTGAGCAGGTTGGTTTCGGGTTTGACCCCCTGTGCAGAGGTACAGGGTCCGTGCTCTCTCTCTCATCGGTGTTTCTCTCCCCTCCCTCCCCCTCCCCTGCTCTCCCCTCTTCTCTCCCTCTCTCCCCCTCCCTCCTTCCCTTTCTGGGGAAAAAAAAAAAAAAGCTGCTGTCCTAAGCCTCCTTTGCCCAGACCGCCCAACGCAATTTAACTCGCTTCTTATTTACCTCCCCAAGCTTGAATCTCTGAAAAAACACTCACTTTCCACAACAGTCGAAATGCCAGGAAACGAGATTAAATTCGCGAGCTGCTCACCTGCCCGCCATCCTGGCTCCTGGCTCCGGTCTCCATGGTCCCGGCTTTGCCTTCTGTACGGCAGTCAGGCCTCCCAACATGGCGGCCCCCGTGCGGCGGGGGCGCGGCGACAGGGCGCCGCCATATTGCCGGGCGGGGAACGCGGAAAAAGCTCGCGGTTCGGCCCAGGCCTCAGCTCCCCGCCTGCCGCCGCCAGATGACGCAATATCTAAGCGCCGCTTGCAGCAGCCGAGTCCGTTCCCGGAAGTGTCACGTCTGGACGCTCCCGTGCGGCTGCAGAGAGTAGGTCAGCGAGCTCCTGTCCTTTGTGTGAGGGCCGATCAAATAATTGCATGGAAAAAAAATAATAATAATAATTGCATGGATGCCTCCCCGGGGACCGACCTTCAGGCCGCTGAGACCACATCACCTCTCCCCTGCGACCCGCCCAGGGTCCTTTGAAAACCTCCGACGCCCCGTCTTTGGCGCCATTTTTGGGCTCAGCCCATCTGGTTATGCAGGTGACGTCATAACCTCCTAATCCCTTACCCCTTTGGCCTCGGGCGGTCCTCCTCCTGTGACCCTAACACTTTGAAGTGTATGAATGTAAAAATCTGCTTATTTGGGGCGAATATTTTCTCTCTCTCTTTTTAAATATATAAAATATATTTTATTGATATTTTATGGAGGGGAAGGGAGAGGGATAGAGAGTTAGAAACATTGATCAGCTGCCTCCTGCACGCCCCCTACTGGGGATGTGCCCGCAACCAAGGTACATGCCCTTGGCCGGAATCTAACCCGGGACCCTTCAGTCCTCAGGCCAACGCTCTATCCACTGAGCCAAAACGGTTAGGACTTAAGATATATTTATTGATTTCAGAGAGGAAGGGAGAGTTGGAAACATCAATGATGAGAGGGAATCATGGATCGGCTGCCTCCTGCATGCCCCCCACTGGGGACGGAGCCTGCAACCCGGGCATGTGCCCTTGGCCGGAATCGAACCCGGGACCCTTCAGTCTACAGGCTGACGCTCTATCCACTGAGCCAAACCGGCTGGGGCCTCTCTCTTTTCTAACGCTCACCCAAGGAGTGAGGAAATACTTTCCATTGATTTTTAGAGAGAGTGGAAGGGAAGGGGACAAGGAAGAGAGTGGGGGGTGAGGAGAGAAATATCACTGTGGGAGGGACCCCGGACCAGGGACAGGGTCGAGCCTGCAACCTGGGTACCTGCCCTGGATTGGAAATCGAACCCAGGACCCTCCAGGCACTGATCAGCCATTGAGCTACCGGGCCAGGGCCATTTTCTCATTAAAATAAGTTAACTCTTTGAATCCCTTTCTCCATGTGGATGAAACAGTGTCTGAATATAACCATTCGTTTTCTGCCTTCCTCTCTCATGTGTATCATTTATTCTTGTCTCAAAGCATTGGCTCAGCTGTCAAGTACAAAATTAGGAAATTGGGGTTGTCTTGGGAAATCTGTGCCCTGTTGCTTACCCAGAAAATTCACCTGCTACGGTGTCGGGAGTTAACAGTTTCTGTAGGATCATAAAATCACAATTCACCCACGATTTCAAATTTGATGAAGTAAGTGCATTTATAGTAGTCTTTAAAACTAAAAAAGTTTCTTTAATGGGGTTTATGTCTCCTGTTGAATTTTTAAATACTCTGTGTGCACGAGTTTTCTCTTCATCCGTCTCACTACAAATGCTTATATTTTATTGGTTCTTTTGGAGGACAAGCTTTTGGTATTGTTGAGCTCTTCCATTGAATTGTTAACTTAAAATCTGCAGTTTACTCAGTATGAGAGCAGTATTGACATGCATCTACATATGTACTGCTCACAGATGTAAGAAACAGCACTCCAGCCCTGGCCGGTTTGGCTCAGTTGCTAGAGCATCGGCCTGCGGACTAAGGGGTCCCAGGTTCGATTCCAGCCAAGGGCATATGCCCAGGTTTCGGGCTTGATCCCCAGTGTGGGGGTGTGCAGGAGGCAGCCAATCAATGATTCTCTCTCATCATTGATGTTTCTATCTCTCTCTCCCTCGCCCTTCCTCTCTAAAATCAATGAAGATATATTTTTTAAAAAAAGAAAAGAAGCCAGCACCAGTTTGGCTCAGTGGTTTGAGCATCAGCCTGCGGACTGAAAGGTCCCAGGTTCGATTCCGGTCAAGGGCATGTACCTTGGTTGCGGGCACATCCCCAGTGGGGGCTGTGTAGGAGGCAGCTGATCAATGTTTCTCTCTCATCGATGTTTCTAAACTCTCTATCCCTCTCCCTTCCTCTCTGTAAAAAATCAATAAAATATATTTTAAAAAAAAGAAAAGAAACAGCACCCCAGCACTCCATGGTGTTCTGTGGGCTCCACCCCAATTACATTACATCCTCTCACCCACAGGTAATTACCATCTGCTCTCCATCCTGAGCACTTTAAGGCTTTTCTTTGTAGTTTTATCATATAATTAATCATTTCTGATCAGTTTACCTGTCTCAATCAATCTTACATTATGCATTTATTTTTATTGATTAAGGTACTACAAATGTGTCCTTATCCCCCTATTCCCCCTCCCCCCCCCCACATTATGGATTTTTTTATGTCAGGCTTCTTTTGCTCAGTACATAGGTATATATTTTTTTGCTCTGTAATGAGGGTCAGGTAACCCTATTCTGTAATGTTGACACAGTAATTATTTTAGGAGTTGCAAGCCACAGGATGTCTCTCACATATGCTTCACAAAGAGGTGTTTTTTTGTTTTGCCATTTTTAAAAAACAGCTTTACCAGCGTGACTCAGAGGTGATCCTGGTTCAATTCCCAGTCAGGACACATACCCGTGTTACAGGTGCGATCCCCAGTGTGGGGTGTGCAGGAAGTGGCCAATCAGTGATTCTCTCTCGTCATTGATATTTCTGACTCTCTTTCCCTCTCCCTTCCTCTCTGAAATATATATGTATATGTATGTGTGTGTGTGTGTGTGTGTATATATATATATATATATATACACACACACACACACACATACATACATACATACAATGGGGCCTTGACTTACGAGTGTCCTGACTAATGAGTTTTTTGAGATACCAGCTGTCTCTCGGCCAATTTTTTGCATTGAGTTGATAGAGTAATTTGAGATAATGAGCTCGGTCTCGGAACGAATTAAACTCGTAAGTCAAGGCCCCTCTGTGTGTGTATATATACACACACACACACACACACACCATTAGGTGCCCTCTGCTCTCTCTCTGGGGAGCACCCCTGGGCCTCCCTCTTCCCCCACCTCCTTCCCTCCTTGGAGCTCCCTGTGCCTTTCTCTCTCTCCTAAGCCCAATGGCCCTTTCTTTGGCCTCTGTGACTTGTTTCTGAGCCCACACAGCTCAGCTGGCTCAATTTTTTTTTTTATCTGTGTGACATCCTAAATAAACTCTCCTTATAATATCAAAAACATACAAAATAAAACCTAAAAACATTGAAAGCGTCCTTAGCTTACAAAGCTGGGCCAAGGTTGTCTTACCCCCATGGCCTGCCTTCGTCTGAGTGGATGGCAGCGTTTCTTACTGTTCATTAGAGCCCTGTCATTTGCAGTCTGCATTGTGAGGAATACTGCTGCCTTGAAAATACTTGTACGTGGCTTCTGGTTCAAAGGTGCCCTTACTTTGTTCTGGGGGGCGGAGTGGGAGGAAGAAAATATCTTAGATGTTTACCTCAGAGTGAAAATGCTATGTCCTGCTGAAACCGGTTTGGCTCAGTGGATAGAGCGTCGGCCTGCGGACTGAAGGGTCCCAGGTTCGATTCCGGTCAAGGGCATGTACCTGGGTTGCGGGCACATCCCCAGTAGGAGATGTGCAGGAGGCAGCTGATCGATGTTTCTCTCTCATCGATGTTTCTAACTCTCTATCTCTCTCCCTTCCTCTCTGTAGAAAATTAATAAAATATATTTTTAAAAAAAAGAAAAAAAAAAAGAAAATGCTATGACCTAGGGCAGTGATGGCGAACCTATGACACTCGTGTCAGAGGTGACACGCGAACTCATTTTTTTGGTTGATTTTCCTTTGTTAAATGGCATTTAAATATATAAAATAAATATCAAAAATATAAGTCTTTGTTTTACTATGGTTGCAAAGATCAAAAAAATTTCTATATGTGACACGGCACCAGAGTTAAGTTAGGGTTTTTCCAAATGCTGACACGCCGAGCTCAAAAGGTTCGCCATCACTGTCCTAGGGTGTGTGTAACTTCAGTCTAAATAGCTGATGCTGAAATGATTTCCAAAGTGGTTGTACCTTTTGCATTTCCTCCAGCGACTGTAATGAGCTCTCCAGCGCACTGCACGTGGCCTGTTTGAAATCCTTCCGTAGCTTAACACAGTGGTCGGCAAACTCATTAGTCAAGAGAGCCAAATATCAACAGTACAACGATTGAAATTTCTTTTGAGAGCCAAGCTTTTCTAAACTTAAACTATATAGGTAGGTACATTGTTATTAACTTAATTAGGGTACTCCTGAGCTGGTCTTTGCTAAAAAACGTGGTATTTTGTGGAAGAGCCACACTCAAGGGGCCAAAGAGTCGCATGTGGCTCGCGAGCCGCAGTTTGCCGACCACGGGCTTAACACATTGAGACATTTCCCTGTATCTTTTTTTTTTTAATATTTTTTTTATTGATTTTTTACAGAGAGGAAAGGAGAGAGATAGAGAGTCAGAAACATCGATGAGAGAGAAACATCGATCAGCTGCCTCCTGCATATCTCCTACTGGGGATGTGCCCGCAACCTAGGTACATGCCCTTGACCGGAATCGAACCCGGGACCTTTCAGTCCGCAGGCCAACGCTCTATTCATGAGCCAAACCGGTTTCGGCAATTTCCCTGTATCTTAAAGGCCTGTGATGTGCCCCTCCCCTTGAGATTGAGAGTTGTCTACAAAGTGATTGGTGTGTGTGTTCTGAGTTGGGGTTCAATCTTCTTCTCCCCATCCCCCCCACTCCCAGCGTGGATATCTGATGGTCCCCGAGCCGTTTTTTTAGAAAGACAGCCTCACCCTCCTCTCTGCAGAGCTTCCTGTGTCATCACGTCTCTATCTGTACGTGAGTCTGTCTGTTCACAGCATCTCATTCTGTTCTTTGGCTGACTTGTCTATTGTGCTAACGTGGTGCTGTCGTAATTACAGTGACTTGAAGCCCTCATAACTGATGGAGCAACTCTTTCACCTGTTTTGAAAGGTGTGTAGAGCTGTCAGTAAGGGATTCTGATTGGGAATTCATTGGGTCTTTATATACATATGGGAGACATGGCATCTTTAAACTGTTTGCTTTTCTGAGTCATCTTCACAGTCCATCTTTCCGTTTATTTAATTAAGACTATTACAGTTTTTTCTCAACGTTTCTTGCTTTCAAGGGAAACAGTGCCCAGACCCTCTCCGTCCACATGCTCTGCTCTGTGTCAGTGATTTTCCTGGGGCTCCCCTGCTCCTGAGGCTGGTGCGGGCATGGATGTCATCTCCCAGGTCTCCTGTGACACGCACCCCACTTACCCTCCACAGGATAAAGGAGTGCCGCCACACAGGTGGGACCTAAGGCTCCCCTGGCCAGAAGAATACGTACTTCCCGACACCATTTGAAGGGACACTAGCGATCCTGTGGCCTTGTGTGAGGGGAGTGCTCAGAGCAGTGTAGCGTCGGGGCCCAGAGGAAGTGCACCACCCGTGGGATTCTCTCCTCCGTCCACAGGCCTGACTTCCCAGGAGCAATAGAACCATGTGAAGCAGGAGGAGGCTGCGGGGTGGGTATCAGCATTTCCGTGACACCCCTGACTGCAGACGGATTTCTCTACAGAAATACAGAGCGGACCCCGAACGCACCAAGGCAGGGCCTCACCCTTGCAGCTCTTTTCAGAGAACAGAAGGAAATGCTCCAGGCTCAGGTGATTGGGTTTGTTTTATCCTTTCCCTTTTTTTAAAAAAAATAAAATATATTTTTATTGATTTCAGAGAGGAAGGGAGAGGCAGAGAACATTAATCTGGAAAGTATACATATATGTGTATATCCTTTGTCTCTCAAATATGTGAATGTGGCCCTGGCCGGTGTGGCTCAGTTGGTTGGGTGGCGTTCCGTGCACAGATACGTTGGGGATTCCATTCACGGTCAGGGCACATGCCCAGGTTTCAGGCTGGATCCCCAGAAGGGGGGGTACAGGAGGCAGTGGATCTAGGTATGGTTCTCACATCAATGTTTCTCTCTCTCTCCTTCTCCCTTTCTCTCTGTCTAAAAATCAATAAAAATTTTTTTAAAAATATATTGTATTGATTTTTTTACAGAGAGGTAGGGAGAGGAATAGAGAGTTAGAAACATCGATGAGAGAGAAACATCCATCAGCTGCCTCCTGCACACTCCCCACTGGGGATGTGCCCGCAACCAAGTACATGCCCTTGACCGGAATCGAACCTGGGACCCTTCACTCCGCAGGCCGACGCTCCATCCACTGAGCCAAACCGGTTAGGGCAAAAAATATTTTTTAAAAATATGTGATTGTGGTGTTTCTAGGTTCACAAGAATATTTTATGTCACATTATAGAAACTTATAACTGGTTGAATGCATGAATGTCTGAATGCACAGTTACAAAATACAGGATGGGGTAACATTAGGTTTACAGATGTGCATGCAGAAAACACAGTTTATTCCTGTATCATTATTTATTAATACGTTATTTTTCATGTGAACAACTGTAAACCTAACTTGGCCCCACCCTGTATTTTAGTAGGCATGTGATTATCCAACTGTACATAAAATAAAACCCCACTTGCTGAAGAGATGCGGCTTATAGAGTGAAAATGAGCAGAAAAATTAACATTTCATCTATATCATCTATAGCAGGGGTAGGGAGCCTTTTTCTGCTAAGGGCCTTTTGGATATTTATAACATCATTCCTGGGCCATACAAAATTGATTTCAGAGAGAGAGGGAGAGGGAGAGAGAGAGAAACATCAATGATGAGAGAGAATCATGGATGAGCTGCCTCCCGCACGCTCCTCCCTGGGGACTGAACCCGTAACCAGTTTATGTGCCCCGACTGGGAATTGAATCCTGACCTCTTGGTTCATAGATCGAGGTTCAATCACTGAGCCACGCTGCCTGGGCCCCACCTCTGCTTTAGATTTTAAAGGACATCACGCCGTTACACAGCATGGAGTTGTTACCGGAATCCCTGACGTTTCACGATGTGGCCGTGGACTTCACCTGGGAGGAGTGGCAGCTCCTGGGCCCCGAGCAGAAGGACCTGTACAGGGACGTGATGATGGAGACCTACAGCCACCTGGTGTCACTGGGTGAGGACAGCTCCCCTGGCTCACTCAGCGGGTGCCTTGTCAGTGGCTTTTCCTTTCTCAGCTGCGTAACTGATCAGAATAACTCCAGTTCTCCGAGATGGTGGGATCTCAGGTACTTCTCTTGCTGCAGACAGGAGGGTATTAGGTCGCCCCTCCTGAGAGAAAAATATTTGTGTTATAGATGAGGAACCTATAATGTTACATTCTCCCTTCTTTTTTCTCGTTTTGGTTATTCCTCATGCAAGGATGGATTTTTTTAAAAATATTTTTTATTTTATTTTATTATTTTATTTATTTATTTATTTATTTATTTTATTGTTTATTTTATTTGAGGGAGGGATTGTATTTTATTTTTATATTATTTTATGGTGGTTTTTTTTTATTTTATTTTATTTTTTATTTATTTTATTTTATTATTTTATTTTATTTATTTTATTTTATTATTTTATTTGAGTGAGAGGGAAGGAGAGGAAGAGAGAGGTAGAAACATCAATGAGAAAGAAACATCAATTGGCTGCTTCCTGCACATCCCCTACTGGGAATCGAGCCCTCAACCCGGGCATGTGCCCTGACTGGGAATCAAACCGTGACCTCCTGGTTCATAGGTCAACAATGAACCACTGAGCCACATCAGCCTGGTGCGAGGATATTTTTTAGAGCAGGGGTCCTCAAACTTTTTAAACAGGGGGCCAGTTCACTGTCCCTCAGACCGTTGGAGGGCCGGACTATAGTTTAAAAAAAAAACTATGAACAAATTCCTATGCACGCTGCACATATCTTATTTTGAAGTAAAAAAACAAAACGAGAACAAATACAATATTTGTATTTGCATGTGGCCCGCGGGCCGTAGTTTGAGGACCCCTGTTTTATATTTTTTATTTTATTTTATTGATTTTTTACAGAGAGGAAAGGAGAGGGATAGAGAGCTAGAAACACTGATGAGAGAGAATCATTGATCGGCTGCCTCCTGCACACCCCCTACTGGGGATCGAGCCCTCAACCCAGGCATGTGCCCTTGGCCGGAATCGAACCCGGAACCCTTTAGTCCGCAGGCTGATGCTCTATCCACTGAGCCAAACCGGTCAGGGGAGGACCCCTGTTTTAGAGAGAGAGGAAAGGTGGGGGAGAGAGAGAAACATCCATGTGAGACAGACACATTGATTGCTTGCCTCTCTCATGTGCCTAAGGGACTAGGATGGAGCCTCTAACCCAGGTACGTGCCCTTGACCTGAATCGAACTCGAGTCCCTACAGTCTGCATGTTGACATTCTATCCACTGAGCTAAAACAGCCAGGGCTCATTCTCTCTTCTTGACAGATCCCTGCCCAACATAATATGGGAAACCTGTCCATTCCCTGAAATGGACCATTCTCCCTTCTTGACGGAGCCCAGCCGGAGATAATAGGTCTAACTCTCTGTCCTTGTTCACAAGCAGGGTGTCAAGCCAGCAAACCAGACGCGCTCTCCAAGCTGGAACGAGGGGAAGAACCGTGGACAGTACAGCGTGGACGCCACTCTCCAGTCTCTCCAGGTGAGGGGGTGAGAACCAGCAAGGCGGGCGGCCGGGAAGTCACATTCCGGTCAGAGGCCGCGTCAGAGCCGTGACAGTGAATGAGGAAACTCAAACCTCCCCTTCACGTATGAGAACCCTTGTTCTTTGTACAAGTTTAGAGGAAAACATACGCCTTTTGTCGCTCTTGAGTTCTGACCCCTGTTTATTTTATCTTCCGCTTGTTTTTATGTAGTTTTCTCCCCCCTGGGATTCTCAGATCTTCCTCCTTTTTGTCCACGGTGAGCGTGTCTCTGCCTGTGTTACCACCTCTCTTGCTGTGAAATCCCACTTTCCAGGCCTCTCCGGAAAGACGGAACTTGGAATTCATTGCTTTTTTCTTGCTACTGGGCCTTTGTGCCCTGTTTCCCTCCATAACGTCCAACCCACCTTAGGTGCTGGGTCCCCGTGATAATGTGCTTTTCACGGCGCATTCATGTCGTTTGTTTGTTTGTTTCTAACAATTGTGATTTTGTTTTGTTTTGTTTTTCAATATACTTTATTGATTTTTTTACACCGAGAAAGGAAGAGGAGTAGAGAGTTAGACACATCGATGAGAGAGAAACATCAATCAGCCGCCTCCTGCACACTTTCTATTGGGTATGTGCCCGCAACCAAGGTACATGCCCTTGGCCGGAATCGAACCTGGGACCCTGGAGTCCGCAGGCCGACGCTCTGTCCACTGAGCCAAACCGGTCAGGGCTCATGTCGTTCTTCACTCCTCTCCCTCCAAGGTTCTTCACACCCTGTTCTCCTCTCTCTTAAAATGTCCTCTATTCCCATGAGTGACCTCTTTCTGTTCTGTGACATGGGCTCCCAAATCGACTTCTCCCTCAATATTGTCTAATGTACACTTTATTTTTAAGTATTTTACTCATCGTCATGGCATCTGGCCTCTGATTTCCCATTTTGTGGGAGAGCAGGAATCATCTTCCCTTTATTCCTTTTTAAGTCTAGTTTCTCTTTCAGCACTAGACATTTTTACCAGTAATTCTGTCCATCCTGGCATCACCTGGCATGTTCCCTATGTGCTGAGCTGAGCTCCCTTCTTAAAGGTCTCTACTCCTTCATTTGATGACAAGAAAAACCGTATCATCCTATGTGAGTTACAGCCCAAACTAGGTCATAACTTCTGTCTGCTTCAAGTGACTTCCATTTTAGTTTTCCTAATTTAGATTTTTCTTTACTCCGAGATGTTATCACTGCATTAACCTTCCTGAAACTTTTGCTTTTATATCATATTTTAATGGCTTTACTTAGATTTAATTTATATAGGATACAATATACCCATTTAAAATATACAGTCAGCCCTGGATGGGTTGCTCAGTTGACTGGAGCATTACCCTGTACACCAAAAAAAGTTGAGGGTTAGACCCCTGGTTGGGGCAGAAAATGGGAAGCAACCGATTGATGTTTCTCTCACATTGATATTTCTCTCTCTCTCTCTCTCTCTCTGTCTCTCTCTCTCTTTTAAATAAATAAAAACATATCCTTAGGTGAGAATTAGAAAAAATATATATATAATATATATATATAGTTGACTAGATTTTAGTACATTTATATAGTTGGTGATGGTTATTACCAAAATCAATTTTGGAACATTTTATATGTATATATATATATATATATATATATATTTTTTTTTTTTTTTAATATATTTCATTGATTTTTTACAGGGAGGAAGGGAGAGGGATAGAGAGCCAGAAACATTGATGAGAGAGAAACATCGACCAGCTGCCTCCCGCACACCCCCTACTGGGAATGTGCCCGCAACCAAGGTACATGCCCTTGCCCGGAATCGAACCCGGGACCCTTCAGTCCGCAGTCCGACGCTCCATCCACTGAGCCAAACCGGTTAGGGCATTTTATATGTATATATTTTTATCGTGGCTTTGATTCCTACAGCTTTATAGTAATTTTGGAAATTGCAAAGAGTGAATTCTCCAAGTCTGTTCTTCTCGGTCAAGACAGTTTTAACAACTGGATCCTTTAGTTTCCATTGTAATATTAGAATCAGCTTGTAAATTTCTGCAAAAAAAAGCAGCTAGTATTTTGATAGGGATTACATTAAATCTATATCTGAGTTGGGTAGTAATTTTATCTTAAGCATATTCTGCATCCTAATTAGGGTAATTGGTTGTTTTTCTATCTAATTTGATCTTTAATTTCTTCCAACAACATTTCATAAGTTTCAGAATAAAAGTTTGACACTGGCCTTTCTTAAATTTGTTCCTATATATAATATTCTTTTTTCTTATGTAGTGAATGGAATTGGTTTCTTGATTGCATTTTCCAATTATTCATTTCCAGGATGTGAAAATAGAATTGATTGCTTTCCCATCATTTTCTGATGAGTCTTGGTTGCAGATAACCAACTTTCCTATCACATGAAATTGCAGTTTCTCTTTTAGTGATCTCTGGGATCTGCTATTATCTTGCTCAGAAAGTTTCTGTCCTTTTTCTAAACTCTCTTTAATGTGTTCCATACCTGTGATTGTGTCCTGCAATTGATGTGATTGCTTTATTTTTTTAAAGCTTGCGTTCTGATAGCCAAGTGTTTTTGAAGCTAAGAACCCTAAAGGAAAAGATAGAAATAAACAGACCTTGTCCCTACTCTCCCCATGGCTTTTGTTCTCAGTAGAAGTACTGTATAATCAGTAATTAACATATATTTAGGGAACCATGGCTCTAAGGAAAATTAACACACTTGATGACACAGTGGGTGTTCATCCTGGAACTGAGCTGTTACCGGAGGGAATGGCTCTATGGTAAGGTGCCTTTAAGCACATAGATGAGGGATATAGGTCAGGTCTATGGAGTTTTCCAAATGTGAGACGGTGGGAAGTTAAAAGAGTTGCACCTGGAATGTGGTTGTGGAAATTCTGAAAATTTGTCTGCCTAGGCTGTCATGAGCAAGAGGGAAAAATGGAAAATGGGGTGGCAGCTGGAAGTTCTGAGATATTGGCCACGCATTGCCTGGGGAGGCCATTTAAGACCTTGCTTTCATTCCACATGAGTTGAGAAACCAGTGGGGACTTTTGCCAGAGTGGCATTATTTCACTAATGCTTAAAATGGACCACTTTGCCTGTGGTGTGGAAGGCAAGCATTCTCAGGGAGGGGAGTGTAGTGTTATACTTACAGTTACAATTATTTTTATATATATATATATATATATATATATATATATATATATATATATATGTATGTATACATTTAGTCCTAACCGGTTTGGCTCAGTGGATAGAGCATCAGCCTGTGGACTGAAAGGTCCCAGGTTCGATTCCGGTCAAGGGCATGTACCTTGGTTGCGGGCACATCCCCAGTGAGGGGTGTGCAGGAGGCAGCTGATCGATGTTTCTAACTCTCTATCCCTCTCCCTTCCTCTCTGTAAAAAATCAATAAAATATATTTTTTCAAAAATGGAGCGCTACACGAAAGAACAACGCATTTTCATTGTTGGGCAATATTTTAGAAATAATGAAGGTTTGGCAGCTACAGTTCGAAATTTTCATGCAAAATATGGTCGGAATAGTGATTTAACGTCATCAACTGTGAAGAGATTAATTTAAAAATTTAGGGAGACTGGATCAATTAGTGATCTTAAACACTCTGGCCATCCTTCAACAAGTCGTTCAACACAAAACATCGAAGCACTTCGTGAGAGTGTTGCTGAAGGTCCAGGGACATGAATTCGGCAACATGGTCAAGAATTGGACATTTCGCCCTAACCGGTTTGGCTCAGTGGGTAGACCGTCGGCCTGCAGACTGAAAGGTCCCAGGTTCGATTCTGGTCAAGGGCATGTACCTTGGTTGTGGGCACATCCCCAGTAGGAGGTGTGCAGGAGGCAGCTGATGGATGTTTCTCTCTCATCGATGTTTCTAACTCTTTATCCCTCTCCTTTCCTCTCTGTAAAAAATCAATAAAATGTATTTTTTTTAAAAAGAACTATGCATGAAGACAAAATATATTTTTTATTTTGCATCATATAGGATTGTCACTAAATAGTTACTTCACGTGACGGCTTTTTACAAAACAGTTTTGTTTCAAACAAGGATTGTGAGAGATTCCAGAATGATTCCCTGTTCTCTTCTGTCCTAGAACTCAGGAAGGTGGATGATCTTCTGCAGCATCACGTGCAAATCCGAAGCCTTCAGAAGAGGGTCGACCGAGACTGTGAACATAATATGTTAGCAGATACTGTTAATCAGAGTGAAGATCATTCTCTATTCAAGCAAAATTGTGATATGTTTGAGACAAGTGAAAAACCTTTAAGATCAAATTTAAATTTTGAAAACCAAAACAGAAGTTGTAACTTAAAGAATTCTGTGGAGTTGAAGGAAGATGGGATATCCATTCTTCATGCTAACCATGAACAATTTAATTCGGAGATCATGTTGCCTGTCAGTACCAAACCCATTAATAATCAATCCCACGTCACTGAGCAACAGAAATCTCACAATGTAGAGAAAGCCCATGTATGTGTTGGATGCGGGGAAGCCTTCATGAAGACGTCTCAGCTCACTGATCATCAGAGAGTTCATACTAGTGAGAAACCCTATGGGTGCAGTCTGTGTGGAAAAGCCTTTAACAGAAAATCCAGGCTCACTAAACATCAGAAAATACATACGGGACTCAAACAGAATGAATGCACTGAATGCGACAAAACCTTCCTCAAGGCATCCCAGTTCAATAAACATCAGAAAAGTCACATGAAAGAGAAACCTTATACGTGTAGTGAATGTGGGAAAACGTTCATCAAAAAGTCTCTTCTCATTTATCATCAACGAACTCACACTGGAGAGAAGCCTTACATATGCAGTGAATGTGGAAGGGGTTTTACCAAGAAGTGTCATCTTATTGAGCATCACCGAACTCACACAGGAGAGAGACCTTATACGTGCAGTGAATGTGGGAAAGGCTTTATCAACAAGAGTAATCTTATTGAGCATCACAGAACTCATACAGGAGAGAAACCTTACACATGCCGTGAATGTGGGAAAGGATTCTCAGTGAAGCACCGCCTCATAGGACATCAGCGAACTCATACAGGAGAGAAACCCTATGGCTGCACACTATGTGGCAAAACCTTCTCTATAAAGTTTAATCTCACTAAACATCAGAGAACTCACACGGGAGAAAAACCTTTTTTATGCAGTGAATGTGGGAAACGCTTCTCAATGAAGCAGTGCCTTATTGGACATCAGCGAATTCATACTGGAGAGAAACCCTATGTATGCGTTGTGTGTGAAAAAGGATTCCCCAGGAGGGGCGATCTCACTGTACATCAGCGAAGCCATACCTCAGAGAAACCGTATACGTGCAACGAATGTGGAAAGGCCTTCACCGTGAAGAGTCGTCTGATTGTACATCAGCGAATGCACACGGGAGAAAAGCCTTTTTTATGCAGTGAATGTGGGAAAAGCTTCTCATTGAAGCAGGGCCTTGTTGGACATCAGCGAACGCATACTGGAGAGAAACCCTATGTATGTGTTGTGTGTGGAAAAGGCTTCACCATGAAGCGTGATCTCACTGTACATCAGCGAAGTCATACTTCAGATAAACCGTATGCGTGCAATGAATGTGGGAAAGGCTTCCCTGTGAAGAGTTGTCTGATTGTACATCAGCGAATGCACACGGGAGAGAAGCCCTATGTATGCAGTGAATGTGGAAAAGGCTTCCCAGTGAAGATGTACCTGACGGTACATCAACGGACTCATACAGGAGAGAAACCGTATGTATGTAGTGTATGCTGGAAAGGTTTCACGGCGAAGCAAAATCTCATTAGACATCAGCTGAAACATACAGGAGAGAAGCCCTTTGTATGTAATTTGTGTGGGAAAAGCTTCACCATGATGACTGACCTCACTTTACATCAGCAAACTCATACTTAAGAGAAACTGTATGTGCTGCCCTAACCGGTTTGGCTCAGTGGATAAAGCGTCAGCCTGCGGACTGAAGGGTCCCAGGTTCGATTCCGATCAAGGGCATGTACCTTGGTTGCAAGCACGTTCCCAGTAGGGGGTGTGCAGGAGGCAGCTGATCGATGTTTCTCTCTCATCGATGTTTCTAACTCTCTATCCCTTTCCCTTCCTCTCTGTAAAAAATCAATAAAATATATTTTTAAAAAAGAAGAAAGAAAAAAAAAGAAACTGTATGTGCAGTGCATATGAGGAAGGCTTCATTATGAAGAGTATACTAGATATACATCAGCAAAACTCATGCTGCAGAGAAGCCCTACACGCAAGAATTGTGATGAAGGCTTTAGGAAGAAGATATGCTTTGTACAACATCAGAGATTTCACTCAGGAAATACTTGCTTTGCATGGACTGAATGTGGAAAATTCTCATTCAGCAAAAATGATCTTATTACCCACCAGAGAAATCACATGGGAGAGAAACCCTATTGGTGTAATGAATGTGGGAAAGCCTTCACTACAAACTCAAGACTTTTATATTCATCAAAGAACACATACAGGAGGGAGGCCCTAAGAATGCAGTAGTCGTGGAAAAGCTTCTGACCACTTGTCATTTTTAAACAAGAGATTTCATATGTGTTTGCTTTGGGGAAAGCCTGTTTCCAACTTTAGGGTCTCAAGATAATAGTATGCAATGAAGAATAACTTAATGCAAAAGCAGAGATGGGGGGGGGAAAGAATTAAGTTACTGTAAAGAATGTGGTACTGTCTTGATCAATTACCTCATATTTTATATCAAGAAATTACAAAACAAATTAAATACAGTCAGCCTTGATTAAAACATTTTAGGACATTATATGTCGAAAAAGTTTATCCTGATGTAAATCCTATGAATGTGACAGTAGGAAATTCTTTAGCGGGAAGTAAACCCTATCATATGTGATCAGAGATCATGAACAAATGAATATTTCTAATTGTTTGAAAGCATCTGCCCCAAACGTAAAACAAATAGATGTCAGTTTACACTAGAGAAATGCTTTTCTCTGGCAGGAATATGGCATGGTTTGCAGTAATTCATGTTGCCTTATCATTTGCCATCAATCCATGAACAACTCATGAACACATTCAATTTGGTGGACTTGAGCAAAACTTCTGATAACTTAATGAAGAAGAGAAGACTTGAATGAAAAAGCATTCTGTCACAAGTCTGAACAGTAAATATACCTCACAAGCCATTGTGGACAGGATACCTTCTGCAATATTTCTACTCACCTTGCCTTTGATTTTATAAATTTTAAACAGTGACAATTACTCTCATTGTGAATTAAATTTTAATATATACAACACATGAGTGGTCTATGCCTGTTTAAATATGTAATTAAATATTGCACTTCTTTCTATTTTTGGGTTATTTCAGAATACTTAAAGTACATGTAAATGAATATATTCATTTATAAGGATAACATTTTAATGTGTTTGATAAAGTTTATAAGTAGTATCAAGTGGTTTACAAAATTAATATAAATGTGACAGTTTTTAAAACTTAATTTTGAAAAAAAACTTAGTTCTGAAATAAGCTTAGAATCGCAAAAACTGAAATTTTCTTGAGATTTCCAAATGCCCTTCATCTATCTATTTACTCCCAAAGGTAAAACCTTACATAGTCACAGTTCATTCTCAAGTAAAGTGAAATTGTTACAGTGCTCTTAACTATAGGATTTATTTGTATCTCCAGTTTTAGCAAACACTCCTTTTTGTCTTTTTTTAATATATAAATGTAAGGAAATCTTATCACATGTAGATTCTTGTAACCATAGTAGAAATTCAGAAAGTTTTGCTATCACAAACTCCTCCAGGCTATCTTTCATTCTTTTTTTAAAAAAGGTTTTTATTGATTTCAGAGAACAGAAGGGAGAGGGAGATAGAAACATCAATGATGAGAGAGAATCATTCATTGGCTGCCTCCTGCACACCCCCTACTGAGGATCATGCCTAAAACCCAGGCAAGTGCCCTGACCGGGAATCCACGTGCCCTGGTTCATGGGTTGATGCTCAACCACTGAGTAACACTGGCCCAACTACCTTTTCATAGTCACATCCTTGTCCTGACCTTAGTTTTTGGCATCATTGCTCTCTTTGTATCTGTAATTTTGTCATGTGTAATATTAGAAAAATTGAGTCATTTGACATCTATCCTTTTCAGATGGGCTATTTGAACTTGTAAGAATACATATTGGTCTCTGCCTCTGGCTCCACGTACAAATCGCCTGGAACCCTTGTAAATTTCTCAGTGATAACAGGGGAGAGGGTCTGGAAGTACAATTCATGGTCAATCATGCCTATTTGAGGAAGGATTCATAAACATCCCTATAGCTGGATATTCTGAGATCTTCCAGGTGGGTAAAGACATCCAGTTATGCGGAGGGTGATGCACCCTAATTTCATGGGGATAGATGCTGTGCTTGGGGCTCCCAGACCTCGAAGAGTGTAAATCTGTCTGTTCATCTGTAACCTCAATGATGAATGTGTAGTTAGATGTGTATTTGTTATCACTTTAACTTTGGTAAAATGTCTGGTCACTTGTAACTGTCTATGGCTTCTGGCAATTTTTTAATTAAAGGAGCAGGGAAACAACAAAGATATATGTTGGAATTTCACTAATTTCATGCCTTTTTCTCTATGTAACAAGTCTTCATATTGTGATAGTCAGTTTTTCATGCTGATAACTGAATGATGAGCTGATGTTCTTCCTGGGTTCGTGTCTCACAAAGTTGAAGAATAAAATCTCGGACCAGAAGATTTAAGCAAGGGGTGTAGGATTTATTCAAGCAGATACAGACTCCCTGCACAGGGAGGAGACCCAAGAAAGGGCTTCCACTGAAGCTTACTTGTCTAGGGGTTTTTATCCACCATAGACTCACTCTTTGTCTATCCATGTCACTCTCTGATTGGCTCCTTCTATCTGCCTTGCCTAGGAACAGTTTCCTCCCACTTACTGATCCCCGTGTTTTCTTTTTTCCTCCCCCTTCTTTTGACCTTTCCGCAGTATTCTGCACTTGCAAGATAAACATCCTAGTGGTTTGGAGCTCGGCTTTACAGTCATGTACACATTTGTTTTCCTATATGTCCTACCTTCACTGCCTATCTGGTCTCCAACTCCTCTCACTTCCCCCTTTGATTAGGAAACCCCAACTGCTGTTGGGAACAGGGTCGACAACGATTCTGGCTGCTTCCTGCTGAGTAGGGGCGTTAAGTGGAAGCGTCTGTCAGGGTCCCATGGGAGGTGAGCGACCTAGAGGTCCAGGGAAGAAGGATGTGACTTTTATCTGCGGCTCCATCTGCAGGACCATTTAGAACTTTATAGCCTCTGTGCAAGAAGAAAAAATGTGTATTAGAGGGTTTAACAAGCAAGACCCAAAGTTGAGTGTCAGGACGAGCATACAGAGGGGATCCAGCTAGAGGTAAAAACCAGGAGGCCCCATTAATATAATGTAGCCAGGTGCCTCAAGATTCTGAAAGTTGTCAGACCGTTGAGGCTCCATTGACTAAATCCTTACCTCCATCCCTTACTATGGGAGACTGGTTGGCATAAAAACTGCACTTTTCCTATAGGAATAGGCATAGTCCCCCTTTCTCAGCTGTGAGAAGTTCAAGTACTCTCTAATTTTGGAGGGTAACCCAAATTAGCTAGAGTGCATCTGGTCTTGTAATGCGACAATACTCTGGGCAATTTCTTCTAAGCTTTCTGCAAGGTCTTTAGATGTCATCCCCAGGCAGCTAAGGTATCTCACCAGGAGGGGCACAGGGCTTTCTGGCATAATCAGGAAGGCCTGGGAAAAGAACAGCTCACCCCAGCTACACCCCAAAGGCTCAGAAAAATAGGTCTTTATCGGCTTTCCAGACACACGGGTGAAGGTCACAGCCTCTGAGGCTGTTTGACCGGGGTTCGAGAGTGCTGAGAAAGTGGCTCCAGTATGGAGGAGGATTACCCGGAGCTCCTGGGAGGAGTTCACAGTCCTATGGGGAGCCAGGTAGGGAGGCTTTATGGCCTGTCCGTCCTGCTGGACTAGTTGGGTCATCGGTTCGGCCCCCTGGGACTTCTCGTAGTTTCCATTACAAACAGGACAGGGCTTAGGAGGCCATTTTGCTCGCCCTTTCCTCCATTGAGTAGCCTTTGCACCTTTGCATACACAGCTGAGTATGTTTGATGTATGTTTTTTTTGTTGGATCTCTCTATTCTGTTCCTCTTACGTATATGTTCATCCTTTCACAAATACTGTCAATACCAATGCAACATACCAGTGTTGAAATATGTTGATAACAGCCCTGTATGATGGTTCTTTTTAGTCAGAATTGTTTTCCTATTTTCAGTCTAGGAACCTGACAAATATTACCTTTACCAGGAGATCCATGTTAAGTCATTTTGGTATTTTCTATCCCTGAATATAGTATGAGGAGAGACTTCAATTCCCAAATGCATAACCCCTGTTTAGTGAGGAAACCTTTGTGGGGCACAGCTACAGTGTTTGGGCCAGGTTCAATGCTCGGGACTAATGAAAGGACAGGGTCTTCTCATTGCCACATGCAAGTCCCAGCTCCCAGAGTATTGTTGCATTACAGCACAATTATACCCAACAGCTGTGGTTGTAAGCTTGAACCTATGGTCCAAACACGTGGCCCCACGTGCCTTGTGCTAGAGTTCAGGTGCATGTAGTTGAGTAGGGTTGGAACTCACGAGAATGCTGTAAACAACTTGCTCACACTCCTACTTTGCCTCGTGGCATCTGCTATAAAATAAAGACACGGCTTGTGGGCACTGGCGCTGTCTCCTCATCAGGGAGTAGCGTCCCACTGAGACCCAGCTTTCATTCTCTTGTCTGTCTTTTCTCAATCCTTTCACCCCCCAACTCAGGATCACCTTTGGCTGTAACAACCTTATACCAACTTAAAGGATGGATGAATATACAAAATACCTGGATAGTAATCCTCTAAATAATTGAGGCCATAAATGAGAAAAAGACTGAGAAATGGTTACAGAGCAGAGATACTAGTAATTAAGGAACAATCTCTAAATGCAATATTGTGTTTTAGATTGAATCCTGGGACAGATAAAGGATTGAACTGGAAAAACTTGTGAAATCTGAGCAGAATCTGTAATTTAGTTGTGCATTATGCCAGTTAATTTCTCAATTTGACAAATGTAGCATGGTTATATAAAATGTTCACATGATGGGAAGACAAATGAAGTTATAGGGGAACTCTTTGCAGAAGTACCTTGTGACCTTTGTGTAAATATAAATTTTTTAAAAAAATATATTTTATTGATTTTCTACAGAGAGGAAGGGAGAGGGATAGAGAGTTAGAAACATCGATGAGAGAGAAAACATCCCATCAGCTGCCTCCTGCACACCCACTACTGGGGATGTGCCTGCAACCCAAGGTACATGCCCTTGACCGGAATCGAACCTGGGACCCTTGAGTCCGCAAGCTGACGCTCTATCCACTGAGCCAAGCCAGTCAGGGCTAAATATAAAATTTTGACAAAATAAGAAGCTTATTAAAAATAGGTCTAATTTGTGGCAACTATAATACAATAAAACTGGATGAAATAGGTAGATGTAATTTTTTTTTCATTTCTCAAATGTATTTCTATATTATACATTTCTTAAAATACATTTTTATTGATTTCAGAGAGGAAGGGAGAGG
>NW_005871887.1:161428-163199 GCF_000147115.1 Myotis lucifugus
TGGAGCGGGAGGGTGGATGGGGAGAGAATCATCCCGTGAAAGCCTCCATCCATTGGTTGCACCCATCATGTCCCCCTAAGCAGGTGCTGAGAGAATCTGAAACCCAGGGCCTGCCCTTGACCACGAAATTGAACCCCCACCACCTTTGGTCACAGGCCCACACTCTAACCACTGAAGAACCTGGCCAGGGCAACTTGTGGTGTTTTTTTTTTTTAGAAATATGTTGTACAAACTGGAAAATAAAATCTGCAGCCATGGCCTGTATAGTGGCTTTGTTGGTGCGCTGTCCAGAGCACCCGGAAAGTGGCAGTTTTGATTCTGGGTGAGGACACATGCCCTGTTTCAGGTTTGATCCCTGTGGGGGGTGTACAGGAGGCAACCCATCAGTGGAACTCTCTCACAGCAATTTCTCTCTCAAAATGAATGACAAAATCTATACTAATTAAAGGGTAATATGCTAAATAGACCGGGTATTTTCTGGACAAAGCTACGGTGGGTCAAGGCAGAAGCAGTTAAAGGCAATGAGGCCGGCAAGGGAGAGCAGTTAGGGGTGATCAGGCAGGCAGGGGAGAGCAGTTAGGGATGATCAGGCAGGCAGGGGAGAGCAGTTAGGGATGATCAGGTTGGCAGGGGAGAGCAGTTAGGGGTGATCAGGTTGGCAGGGGAGAGCAGTTAGGGGTGATCAGGCCAGCAGGGGAGAGCAGTTAGGGATGATCAGGCTAGCAGGGGAGAGCAGTTAGGGGTGATCAGGTTGGCAGGGGAGAGCAGTTAGGGGTGATCAGGCCAGCAGGGGAGAGCAGTTAGGGATGATCAGGCCGGCAGGGGAGAGCAGTTACGGGTGATCAGGCAGGCAGGGGAGAGCAGTTAGGGGTGATCAGGCCGGCAGGGGAGAGCAGTTACGGGTGATCAGGCCAGCAGGGGAGAGCAGTTAGGGGTGACCCGGCCAGCAGGCAGGTGAGCGGTTAGGGACCAGCAGTCCCAGATTGCCAGAGGGATCTGGCCTAAACCGGCAGTCAGACATCCCCCGACGGGTCTTGGATTTGAGAGGGTGCAGGCGGGGCTGAAGAGCTCCCCTCCCCCACACGAATTTCGTGCACCAGGCCCCTAGTAAATAAATAAATAACATAAAAAGCTGCAGTCACATGACTTCTTTGCCCAGACCACGCAAGACAATTTATCTCATTTCATATTTGCCTCCCCAAGCTCTGAAAATATTACTCACTTTACACAACTGTCAAAGTGCTAGGAAACGAGATAAAATTCCTGAGTTTTTCACCTTCCCTCCATCCCTGGCTACTGGACCCAAAGTCCTGGCTTTGCCTTCTGTACGGCAGTCAGGCCTCCCAACATGGCGGCCCCCATGCGGCGGCGCGGCACTGGGCGCCGCCATTTTGCCGGGAGGGGAATGCGGTTCTGCGGCCTCAGGTTCCCGCCCGCCGCCACCGGATGACGCAATATCTGAGCGCCGCTTGCAGCAGCCGAATCCGTTCGCGGAAGTGTAACGCTTGGGCCCTCCCGGTGGTTTGCAGAAAGCAGGTCAGTGAGCTCCTGTCCTTTCAAGTTTATAGAAAATGTTTTGCCTCCTTGTGAGGTTCGCCAGAGGGTGGGAGGGGTGCAGCGGGATCCGCCGGTTTCCCGGCGGCGGTCGGGTCGCGTGGCGGGGGGGAGGGGGGCGCCAAAGTGTTTGGGAGGAAGCAGGTGTGTCGCTCCCGCCTGCGGTTGGGGTCCCTTATAGGGTCCCCCGGCGGTTCGGGGTCGGGAGAGATGGACG
>NW_005871887.1:163813-171108 GCF_000147115.1 Myotis lucifugus
TCCGCCTTGGCCCCGCTGCACCCTGGGAAGATACCCGGTCTAATTAGCATATTACCCTCTAATTAATATAGATTTTGTCATTCATTCATTCATTCATTTTGAGAGAAAGAGACATTGCTGTGAGAAAGACCCACTGGTGGCTTCCCTCCTGTACGCCCACGATCTAGTTGGTTCTTTATCACAACATCCAGGGTCTCATTAGATTTCTTGAGGATCTCATCAAGTTTATCGGCAGTTTCTAGAAAATTATTGAAAGACCTTAAAAGTGCGTTTTTTAGCTCTATATCCTCCATTTCTGTCATGTTTCTTTGTCTCCGCATTTTTTATGCTTTCTTGGTGTGCCCCCTTGTGGTCTTTGTGCGCAGTCTTGTAGTTAAGCCTTGATTGTTGTCGGCAATACTGGGGGTGAATTGACCTCCATGCTAACTGGCTATGAGAGTCAGCTGTGTCTGCAGTGGGAGAGCTTCTGTGCTGGATGTCTAGGGCGGTGCTAGTCTAGCGTTTGCCTAAGGCTATCTGGCAAATGCCTCTGTGCAGGGCTTGGGCGGGGCGGGTCCCAGGGGATCTACAGGGCGGGCGGAGGGAGCAGTTATGGCTGCTCTCAGTTCTGTCCCCAGGGGCTCTGCCTCTCAGATTCTCAGCATCCGCAGCAGACCTCGGAGAGAAAGCTGCCTTTGATTTGCAACCAAAGCCAGACAATCCCGCTTCTCCCGTTTGAGTCTGGGTCCCTAGAGACTTGCCGGGATCTGGAGCTCAGAGTCTGAAAACAACAACCGCGCACTCCGCCACCAGCCCGCTCCACATGCACTCCGAACCTTTAATTCGTGACACCTTGGCACCAGAGGCAGGTGTATTTCACTTCAGCACTGCGCCTCCTCTGAGTTTCAGTATGTTATTTCTCTTTCCTCCTAGTTGTAGAACTTCTACTCAGCCAGCCTTTCTGTGGTTCTGGATGATGTCCATTTCCATCTTTAGTTGTATTTTTGAAGTGTTGTTCGAGGCAGCAAACTCCTGGCGTTAACCTATGCCGCCATCTTGGATTCCTTCCTCCTATATGCATTTTTTAATGTCAGGCTTCTTTTGCTCAGTACATAGGTGTATACTTTTTTTTTCTTTACAGTGTGAAATTTTTATATTTAGAATTAGGCAGCTGGACTCAGTTGGATGATCCTATTTTTTGGCAACATCCAAAGCATCATAGTCAGGAGCCAGTCGAACATATGCCTTCTCGCCATCAGGCCTGATCAGGGTCTTGACCTTGGCCACATCAATGTCATAGAGCTTCTTCACAGCCTGTTTGATCTGGTACTTGTTGGCCTGGACATCCACAATGAACACTAGTGTATTATTGTCTTCTATCTTCTTCATGGCTGACTTAGTAGTCAGGGGGAATTTGATGATGGCGTAGTGGTCAAGCTTCTTTCTCCTGGGCGCGAGGATATTTCGGCTGCCTCCGGAGCCTTAGTGTCTTTGGCTGTCGGAAAGTGGGTGATGTGTAGATCTTCTTTTTTGTGTGGCTGTGGACGCCTTTCAACACTACTTTCTTTGCCTTCAAAGCCTTTGCTTTGGCTTCGGCTTTGGGAGGGGCAGGGGCTTCCTTCTTAGCTTTCGGCATCTTCCTAAAAAGCAGGTGTATGCAGTAACTGGTTTGGCTCAGTGGATGGAGCGTCGGCCTGCGGAGTCAGGGGTCCCGGGTTCGATTCCGGTCAAGGGCATGTGCCTTGGTTGCGGGCACGTCCCCACTAAGGGGCGTGCAGGAGGCAGCTGATCTATCTCATCGATGTTTCTGGCTCTCTGTCCCTCTCCCTTCTTCTCTGTAGAAAATCAATAAAATATATTTAATAAATAAATAAATAAATAAATACAGATGTAACAGGAGAAAAAGACCAAACCTGGCTAGAGAACCTGGCTAAAACCTGGCTAAGCTGCTTATCAACTGAAGGTTGTCTCCGTGTCCTTCCTTCTTCCCTGACTCGTCCACACCTTTGGGAACCCCTGGACCTGCTGGGGCAGGACCCCAACATCTGGCATCCGAACAGGATTCCCCTAGGTAAGCCCCCCCCCCCCCCCGACTCAGGATTAATAGGACTCCATCATCGGGTGCTGCAGACCCCCCTATAGAGGATAAGTAGGGTAAGAGGGTAGATAGTACAGAACCTAGATTGAGAAGATGGGCCATACTGAGTCGAAAGAAAGAAGACTCTGTATTGATCTTTAAAACATATGTTTGCTACCAGAAGAGTTTAGGTTACTTCCAGTCAGACAGAACGTTTTATACAAGAAGTCTGGTCATGGTTTCCTGAGGAAGGAACTGTTTAGAAACTTGGACTGAAGTAGGAGAGCAATTAAAGACTTATTACAGATTCCATAGATCTGAGAAGGTCCCTTTTTTACCTCTGGAATTTAATTCGTGACACCTTGGCACCAGAGGCAGAAACAGTTGAACTTTCTCAAACTTTAAATAGTCCCTCGGCTTCACCTAGAGAGGACACATCATTATTGTCTCCAGGTCAATCTAAGAGCAATTTTGCTATGCCTACTGATCGGAAGGAGAATAAATATCATAAACATGACCCTTGATCCTTTCCAGTCAGAAGAGAGAAGAAAAGCCCTCCCATTCAAAACAGGCTCCCTAAATTAGAAAGGAAGCCTAAACCAGGTCCTCTGGCTCCTATGAGCTCCAGGTCTAAATTTCAAAGGGCGATAAGAGAAGCTGAAGCTAGTGGAGATCTTGAATTCTCACTCTGTTTCCCAGTCGTGTATGAGAGTGAGGGGAAGGAAAACCCCACCTAGGGATAATGCTCAACTAACTGAGCCACACTGTCCAGGGCTCAGGTGTTGTTTTAAAATTATATTTCCCCCATCCACTAGCATGTAAATTATGTACTTTAAGACAACTGTTAGTTTTTATTCTGACATTAGAGACTGCATACAACCTGGAACTTTGTTAAATTCTTGTCTTAATTAGTACTTTATTCTCTCCTCTAACAATACATGGATCTTAAAGAACTTCAAATTCATTTACCGCCTTCCAGTTCGTTTACCATCTTGGGTACTTTTGTATATATTCAAAACCCCCTAAGATAGTAACATTTTTGCTTATGAGAGAGAGCTGAGAGCTTGCCCAGTGAACTGGGTTTCCGGCTGAAATGTGTGCAGAAATGTTTGAAGAGGCACATAAGCTTTCAGGGGAAACAGTGCCCAGAACCTCTCCGTCCACATGCTCTGCTCTGTGTCAGTGATTTTCCTGATGCTCACCTGCTCCTAAGGCCTGGTGCGGGCATGGATGTCATCTCCCAGGTCTCCTGTGACACGCACCCCACTTACCCTCCACAGGATAAAGGGAGTGCCGCCACACAGGTGGGGACCTAAGGCTCTCCTGGCCAGAAGAATACGTACTTCCCGACACCATTTGAAGGGACACTAGCGATCCTGTGGCCTTGTGTGAGGTGAGGGCTCAGAGCAGTGTAGCATCGGGGCCCAGAGGAAGTGCACCACCCGTGGGATTCTCTTCTCCATCCACAGGCCTGACTTCCCAGGAGCAATAGAACCATGTGAAGCAGGAGGAAGCTGTGGGGTTGGGTGTCAGCATTTCCAATGACACCCCTGACTTCAGACGGATTTCTCTACAGAAATACAGAGCAGCCCTGGCTGGTTTGGCTCAGTAGGTAGAGCTTTGGCCTGGGGACTGACAGATCCCAGGTTTGATTCCAGTCAATGGCACATGCCCGGGTTGCATGCTGGATCCCCAGTAGGGGGCGTGCAGGAGGCAGCTGATCCATGATTCTCTCTCATCATGGATGTTTCTCTCTACCCTCTCCTTTCCTCTCTGAAATCAATAAAAATATATTTTAAAAAAGAAAGAAATACAGAGGCAGACTCCGAACACACCAAGGCAGGGCCTCGCCCTTGCGGCTCTTTTCAGAGAACAGAAGGAAATGCTCCAGGCTCGGATGATTGGGTTTGCTTTATCCTTTCTTGTCTTCATTCATGGATGTCTAGAGGCCTATAAAAACCACCTTTGTTAATGTGAAAAATATACATATACTATATGTATATCTTTTGTTTCTAAAATACAAAGTGGCGTTTCTAGGTTAACAAGAACATTTTTTTTACACATTATTGAAACTTGTAATTGGATGAATCCATGAATGTCTGAATGCATAATTACAAAATACAAGATGGGGCAAAGTTTGTGAGTACACAAACTGCAATTTATTCTTGTATTATTATTTATTAAGTAGCGGTCCGGTGCACAAAAATTTGTGCACTCAGGGGGCAGGGGTCCCTCAGCCCAGCCTGTGCCCTCTCGCAGTCTGGGACCCCTCAGGGGATGACCACTTGCTGGATTAGGCCTGCTCCCAAGGGGATTTGGCCTAAGATGGCAATCAGACATCCCTCTGGCAGCCCTCCAGCCCTCCGGGGATGTCCACTTGCTAGCGGGGAGCAGACCTAAGCTGCAGTCGGACATCCTTAGCACTGCTGAGGAGGCAGGAGAGGCTCCCACCACCACCGCTGTACTGGCAGCCATCAGCCTGGCTTGTGGCTGAGCAGAGCTCCCCCCTTTGAGAGCACACTGACCACCAGAGGGCAGCTCCTGCATTGAGCGTCTGCCCCCTGGTGGTCAGTGTGTGTCATAGTGACCAGTCATTCCCAGTCTTTTTGCTGTTAGGGTCAGTTTGCATATTACCCTTTTACTATATAGGATAGAGGCCTGGTGCAAGGGTGGGGCCAGCTGGTTTGCCCTGAAGGGTGTCCCGGATCAGGGTAGGGGTCCCGCTTGGGTCACACCCCCTTCAGGGTGGAGGTCCCCACTGGGGTGCCTGGCCAGCCTGGATGAGGGGCTGATGGCTCTTTTCAGGTTGGTCACACCCCCTTCAGGGTGGGGGTCCCCACTGGGGTGCCTGGCCAGTCTGGGTGAAGGGCTGAGGGCCGTTTTCAGGCTGGCAGGCGACTGAAGCTCCCAGCCTCTCCTTTTTTTCTTTTTGTTTTTATTCTGGGATTTATTTACCTTCTATACCTGTCAATGGAGTTGAGAGCCGGCTCCAGCTCTGAGGCCCCGACTGTCTGAAAGTAGGTATCTGGCATTTGTTTAGCTTCTATAATTGAAACAGTGTTGCTTTTGGAGCTTTTGCTTCAGGAGCTCAGAGCCCAGACGCAGCAGACGGGGAGCCTTGGCTTCCTCCATCACTGGAGGAACCAAGCCTCATGTTCGCTTCAGCTGCGTGGCTGCTGGCCGCCATCTTGGTTGGCAGTTAATTTGCATATCGCCCTGATTAGCGTAGCAGAGGTACAGTTAATTACCCTATTTGTCTATTATTAGATAGGATTATTGCATCATATTTTTAAGCTATGTTTTCATTGATCAGAGAGAGAGAGAGAGAAACATCCATGAGGGAGAACCATCTATCAGTTGCCTCCTGCATGTCCCTACAGGGGATCAGGCCCGCAACCGGTCATGTACCTTGGCAGGGAATTGAACCTCTGGCCTCTCCTTGCATGGAAAATGAAGCTTATCAAACTACTGGCCAGGGCAATTATAGAATTACCAGAGGCCCGGTGCATGAATTTGTGCATGGATGGGGTCCGGCCAGCTGGGGGGAGGGGGCCACAGGAGGTTGGCCGCTGGCCCCACCCCCCGAAGTACGCCTCATAACGACCTGTCGTTCTGGTCATTCCTGTCACTTAGGGTTTTATATATATAAATTTTTCACTTGAGTAATGGTAAACCTACTTTTGCCCCACCCTGTGTTTTACTAGGCATGTAATTATTCTACTATATATGAAATAAAACCCCAGTTGCTACATAGACGCAGTTTATAGAGTGACATTCGCAGAAAAACTAACATTTCTTCCATATCATCTAAAGGTCATCACCCCATTACACAACATGGAGTCGTTACCAGAATCCCTGACATTTCACGATGTGGCCGTGGACTTCACCAGGGAGGAGTGGCAGCTCCTGGGCCCCAAGCAGAAGGACCTGTACAGGGACGTGATGATGGAGACCTACAGCCACCTGGTGTCAGTGGGTGAGGACAGCTCCCCTGGGTCACTCAGCAGGTGCCCTCTTAGTGGCTTTTTCTTTCTCAGCTGTGTAACCGCTCAGAATAACTCCAGTTCTCCGAGATGGTGGAATCTCAGGTACTTCTCTTGCTGCAGACAGGAGGATGTTATGTCCCTTCTCTTGAGAGAAAAGTCTTTGTGTTACAGATGGGAAACCTGTTCATTCCTTGAAATGTTACATTCTGTCTTCTTGACAGAGCCCAGCCCAAGATGATAGGTCTAAGTCTCTGTCCTTGTTCACAAGCAGGGTGTCAAGCCAGCACACTAGATGCGCTCTTCAAGCTGGAACGAGGGGAAGAACCGTGGACAGTACAGCGTGGACGCCACTCTCCAGTCTCTCCAGGTGAGGGGGTGAGAACCAGCAAGGCGGGAGGCAGGAAGTCACATTCCAGTCAGAGGCGGCGTCAGAGCTGTGACAGTGAATGAGGAAACTCAAACTACCTCTCTACCCTTCAGTCCGCAGGCCAACGCTCTATACACTGAGCCAAACCGATCAGGGCTGTTGATTTGTTGATGATAGTTATTCTGACAGGTGTGAGATGGTACCTCATTGTCGTCGTTGTTTTTTTCCATTGTCGTTTTGATTGGCATCTCTCAGATGATTAGTGACTTTGAACATATTTTCATGTCTCTTGGCCTTCCTTATGTCCTCTTTCGACATCACTTTTTTCTTACTACTGGGCTGTTAGCAGTGGAATGGCTCTTTGATAGGTTGCCTTTAAGCACATGGATGAGGGATGTGAGTCAGCTCCCTGGAGATTTTCAAATATGAGACTATGGGACATTGAAGGAGTTATATCTGGATTTGTGTGAGGAGCTTCTAGAACAGGGGTGGGCAAACTTTTTGACTCGAGGGCCACAATGGGTTCTTAAACTGGACCGGAGGGCCGGAACAAAAGTGTGGATGGAGTGTTTGTGTGAACTAATATAAATTCAAAGTAAACATTCCTATCTAATAAAAGAGAAACATGGTAATTAGCCGTACAGCCGCTACCCTTCCCATTGGCTAACCAGGGAGATATGCAAATTAACTGCCAACCAAGATGGCGGCTGGCAGCCAGGCAGCTTGAAGCGAACAGGGAGGCTTGCTTGCTTCAGGGATGGAGGAAGCCAGGTTCCCCGCCTCCTTGCTGGCCTCTGAGCTGCAACTCTAAGAAACATTTTAACAAATATAGAAGCTAAACCAAACCCCAGAAACCTGCTTTAGTCAGCCAGGCTTCAGCCAGCAG
>NW_005871887.1:171621-187193 GCF_000147115.1 Myotis lucifugus
CTGATGGGCCCTGCTCTGTGTGTGACAGGGTGCGGCGCCCCAACCCCTCCCCCACCACGGGCCCTGCTCTGTGTGTGACAGGGTGTGGTGCCCCAACCCGCCCCCCCCACGGGCCCTGCTCTGTGTGTGACAGTGTAGAGCTATAACCTCCCCATCGGCCCTGCCTGAGTGTGACAGTGGCGGCGCCCCAACCCCCTGATCGGCCCTGCTCTGTGTGTGACAGGGGGTGGTGCCCCAACTCCCCTATCGGCCCTACTCTGTGAGTGACAGGGGGGAGCTCCCCAACCCCTGATCGCCCTGCGGCTCTGTGTGTGATAGGGTGCGGTGCCCCAAACCCCCCCCCAACAGGCCCTGCTCTGTGTGTGACGGGGTGCAGTGCCCCAACTCCCTATTGGCCCTGCTCTGTGAGTGACAGGGTACGGAGCCCCAACCCCCCTGATGGGCCCTGCTCTGTGCGTGACAGGGGGCAGCGCCCCAACCCCCCTGATGGGGCCCTGCTCTGTTCGTGACGGGGGTGGCGCCGAAACTCCCTATCGACCCTGCCTTGAGTGTGGCAGGGGGCGATGCCCCAACTCCCGAATCGGCCCTACCCTGGGTGTGACTGGGGGTGGCATCGCAACTTCCCGATCCGCCCTGTTCTGTGCATGACGTGGTGGCGCCCCAACTCCCCAATCGGCCCTGCTCTGAGCCCGACCAAGGGCTGCACCTAGGAATTGGGCCTGCCCTCTGCCACCCAGTAGCGGGCCTAAGCCAGCAGGTCGTTATCTCCCGAGGGGTCCCAGACTGCGAGAGGGCACAGGCCGGGCTGAGGGACCCCCTCTCCCCCTCGAGTGCACAGATTTTTGTGCACCGGGCCTCTAGTCATTACATAAAAGGGTACAGTCTTTTTTTTTTTTTTTTAGGTTTATTCATTTCAAACGGCCCGCGGGCCGTAGTTTGCCCACGGCTGTTCTAGAAACTTGTCTGCATAGCCAGTAATGAGCAAGAGGGAAAATGACTGGAGATAACGACAGCGGTGTGGCAGCTGGAAGTTCTGAGATACTGGTCACGCATTGCCTTGGGAGACCATTTAAGACCTTGCTTTCATTCCAAATGAGTTGAGACACCCGTGAGAACTTTCGAGTACAGGAATAGCATTATTTAACTAATTTTTGAATTTTTAAAAAATATATTTCTTGTTGATTTTAGATAGAGAGAAAGGGAGGGGGAGAGAGAGAGAGAGAGAGAACATCGATGTGAGAGAGAAACATCATTTGGTTGCCTCCTATGTGCACTGGGGATCAAACCCACAACCTGTGTGTGTGCCCTGACCGGGAGTTGAACTGGTGACCATTTGGTGCAAAGGATGATGCTCAACTAACTAAGCTACACTGGTCAGTTCACTAATTATTTATTTATTTATAAATATTTTTATTGATTTCAGAGAGGAAGAAAGAGGGAGAGAGAGATAGAAACATCAATGATGAGAATCATTGATTGGCTGTCTCCTGCACACCTACCACTGGGGAATTGAGCCCACAACCTGGGCATGTGCCCTTGACTGGAATCGAACCTGGGACCCTTCAGTCTGCAGGCCGCCGCTGTATCCACTGAGCTAAACCAGGTCGGGCTAACTTTTTAAATGGACAACCTTGCTTATAGTACAGAAGGTAGAAATTATCAGGGAGAGTAATGTACTGTTATATTCATGGTTACAATTTGTGACAGTACAACAGTACATACTAATATTATCAAAAATAAAAGGTACACAGGAAAGAATCCAGGTGTCTCATGGAAAGAGCTAAATCAGCTCTGGCTGGTGGAGCCCAGTGGTTACAGCTTTGGCCCTTGCACCAAAGGGTCATGGTGGATTCCCAAGGGACATATACCTGGGTTGCAGATTTAATCCCCTGCCCTCTAGGATGGGTGCAGGACCCACCAATCAATGTGTCTCTGTCACATGGATATTTCTCTCTCTCTCTCCCCCTCTCTCCCCGCCCCCCTTCCATCCACACTCTCTAAAAATCAATGGAAAAAATATCCTCCGGTGAGGATTGACAACACCAGAAATGTGCAAAATCACCTGACCTCATCTGTGATCTTTTTAAAAGTGTCTAAAGTTAAGAGACAAGAAGAAGTATCAGAGGTGGTTTTCCATTAACCTTAAAGCAAAGAGGAAAGAGCATGTGGACTCTGGGAGCTGAGGGCCTCAGTCCTACAACCATAGGAGCAGAATTCCAAAGCAATACCTGTGCTTTCACCTTTTATTCTACGTGTTTTGAAACACAGTCTCATTTAGGACTCTTTCTTTGAAGAACTTGTATATATTGATGGGATCCACACTGCTATTTTCCGATAAGACCTTTTTAAAAAATACATATTTTATTGATTTCAGAGAGGAAGAGAGAGGGAAAGAGAGTTAGAAACATCAACGATGAGAGAGAATCATTGATTAGTTGCCACCTGCATGCCCTCAGTGGGTATGGAGCGTACAACCCGGGCATGTGCCCTGACGAATCAAATGGTGACCTCCTGGCTCATAGGCGGATGCTGAACCACTGAGCCATGCTGGTTGGGCTAGATAAGGCCTTCTTTAACATTTTCATATTAACCTCAATGTCAAGAACTATGAATGAAGACAAGTATATTTCTTATTTTACATAACATAAGATTGTCACTACATAGTTACTTCACATGAAGGCTTTTTTAAAGCAGTTTTATTTCTAACTAGCATTATGAGAGATTACAGAATGATTCACTTCTGTTCTGTCCTAGAACGCAGGAAGATCCATCATCCTCTGCCACATCACCTGCACAGTCGAAGCATTCAGAAGAATGTGGAACGATGCTGTGAATATAATATGTCTGCAAATATTAATCAGAGCGAAGGTCATTACCTATTAAAGCAAAATCATGATATGTCTGAGATAAGTGAAAAACTTATAGAATCAAATTTAAGTTTTGAAAACCAAAACAAAAGCTGTAACTTAAGGAATTCCATTGAGTTCAATGGAGATAGGACATGTTTGTACTTGGATATGTAATCATCATCTTAAAATTTGTTTCACCATGCACTCTAGATTTGCCCCTCATTCTGCACTTCAATCATATTCCTCATTTCTTTAAGGGGCATTCCATCTTCCCAGTAGCTCAGGCCACATAATTCCTGGAGCCATTCTTTTAAAAACATTTTTATTGATTTTTTGTTTTGTTTTGTTTTGAGGTAGAGAGGGAGAGAGAGAAACATCCATGTGAGAGCGAAACATTGATTGGCTGCCTCCTGCACGTCCCTTACCGGGGATGGAATCCACAACTCAGGCATATGCCCAGCTTAGGAAATGAACCTACAACCCACCCAAGTGAGCCACCCTAGCCAGGGCTGGAGTCATTTTTTTAAAAATATATTTTATTGAATTTTTACAGAGAGGAAGGGAGAGGGATAGAGAGTTAGAAACATCGATGAGAGAGAAACATCAATCAGCCAGCTCCTGCACACCCCCTACTGGGGATGTGCCCACAACCACGGTACATGCCCTTGACAGGAATCGAGCCTGGGACCCTTTAGTCTGCAGGCCAACGCTCTATCCACTGAGCAATACCAGTTAGGGCTGGAGTCGTTTTTTAGTCCAGATTGTCATTAATGTCTTCCTGCTTCTCCCATTGAGTCCATCAGTGAACCTTGTCTTCTCTTTAAATACAGGGTGGGGCAAAAGTGGGTTTATAATGGTAAACTCAGGGGTCCTCAAACTACGGCCCGCGGGCCACATGCAAATACAAATATTGTATTCCCGTTTTGTTTTTTTACTTCAAAATAAGATATGTGCAGTGTGCATAGGAATTTTTCATAGTTTTTTTTTTAAAACTATAGTCTGGCCCTCCAACGGTCTGAGGGACAGTGAACTGGCCCCCTGTTTAAAAAGTTTGAGGACCCCTGGGTAAACTTGTATTATTATTTATTAATAATTGTATCATTTTTCAGTATGAACAACTGTAAACCTACTTTTGCTGCAGCCTGCTAATCCTGATTTCATTCATCACTTACATCTCCATATTCCTTTCACCATTTTTTTACAGGCTGTGGTTGCCCTTTATTTCTTTGCTTTAGATGTCTATGCATTCAATATTACACCTTTGTTTCCTACAAATTTAACTCAATTCTGACACTATCCACTTAGAAGATAGTGTCAGATCCTACACATTAAGAGTTCAGTCTCATTAAGACTGTCTCCACTTCAGATGTCAATTGCACGTCCAGACTATCACCTGTGTTACTGAACAACTGACTCTAAATTGGAGGTTCTCATGAGCCCTCCTTGGATGCAGTTACTTTGTTAGTGTGGCTCACAGAACTCTGAGACACTTATATTTACTAGTTTATTATAAAGGATACAGATGAATAGGAACATACGGCAAGTTCTGAAGGGTTCCTTAACCGTTTGAGTCCCAAGCAGCGCGATTGCGCTGCTGAGATTTTATGTTGAGAAAACATACGATTCGTTTGAGTCCCAGTGGGTATTGAAAAAACACTGTCGAAGAATCCCAAACAGCGCAACCGCGCTTTCTCTAAATGAGTACGAAAAGACCCAAACAGCATGATAGCGCTTGTTTTATTTTATGTCGAGAAATACCAAGCAGCGCAATTGCGCTGCTTGGGACTCAAACGGTTAATATAAGAGTTTCTGTCCCCATTGAGCTAAGGTGAACCACCCACTGGGCACATGGGTATGTCACTACCCCGAAGCTTATCAGATTTGGGTAAGAGTTTTTATCTTGCTTTGATATCTAGGCCCTTTTATTCCAGATGTCAGTAGTAGGAGCTGAAAGTTCAACCATCTAATCAATTGGTCTTTATAGTGATTAGCTCCATCCTGAGAGTATGTAGGGCCTCTGTGCTGTCACCTCATCAACATAAACTCATGTTTTTAATGGAGAACAAAAGATACCTTTATCACTTAGGAAATTACAAGGGTTTTACAACCTCAATGTCAAGAACTATGAATGAAGACAAGTATATTTCTTATTTTACATAACATAAAATTGTCACTACATAGTTACTTGACATGAAGGCTTTTTTAAAACAGTTTTATTTCTAACTAGGATTATGAGAGATTACAGAATGATTCACTTCTGTTCTGTCCTAGAACGCAGGAAGATCCATCATCCTCTGCCATATCACCTGCGCAGTCGAAGCATTCAGAAGAATGTGGAACGATGCTGTGAATATAATATGTCTGCAAGTATTAATCAGAGCGGAGGTCATTACCTATTAAAGCAAAATCATGATATGTCTGAGATGAGTGAAAAACTTATAGAATCAAATTTAAATTTTGAAAACCAAAACAAAAGCTGTAACTTAAAGAATTCCATTGAGTTGAATGGAGATAGGACATGCATTGTGCATGCTAACCAAGAACAATTTTACACTGAAATCACATTGCCTGGCAGTACCAAACCCATTAATAAGAAGTCCCAGATCACCCTAGAGAGAGTACATGTATGCACTGAATGTGGGAAAGCCTTTGTGAAGATGTCTCAGCTCACTGATCACCACAGAGTTCACACAAGAGAGAAACCTTATGGGTGCAGTCTGTGTGGGAAAACTTTCAGCAGAAAATCCAGGCTCACCGAACATCAGAGAATTCATTCGGGACTCAAACAGTATGAATGTACTGAATGTGACAAAACCTTCCTCAAGAAATCACACTTCAGTAGACATCAGAAAACTCACATGGGAGAGAAACCTTATATGTGCAGTGAATGTGGGAAAGAGTTCATCAAAAAGTTTTGGCTCATTTGTCATCAGAGAACTCATACAGGGGAGAAACCCTATTGGTGCAGTCTATGTGAGAAGACCTTCTGTACAAAGTCTAATCTAAATAAACATCAAAAAATGCATACAGGAGAGAAACTTTACAAATGCAGTGAATGTGGAAAAGCGTATGTTGAGAGAAATCATCTTATTGCCCATCATCTAACTCATACAGGAGAGAGACCCCATGAATGCCATCTATGTGGGAAGACTTTCCGTACAAAATCTATTCTGAATAAACATACAAAAATCCATACAGGAGAAAAGCCTTATAAATGCAGTGTATGTGGAAAAGGCTTTATTGAGAAGAAGCGTCTTATTGTACATCATCGAATTCATACAGGAGAGAAACCCCATGGATGCAATCTATGTGGGAAGACCTTCGCTACAAAGTTTAGTCTCACAGTACATGAGAGAACTCATACAGGAGTGAAACCTTATACATGCAGTGAATGTGGGAAAGGCTTTGTCAAGAAGAGTCATCTGATAGGGCATCACCGAATTCACACAGGAGAGAAACCTTTTACATGCAGCGAATGTGGGAAAGGATTCACATTGAAGCAGTACCTTATAGGACATCAGCGAACTCATGCTGAACAGAAGCCATATGTGTGTAGTGTGTGTGGTAAAGGCTTCATTGCGAAGCGCGATCTCACCGTACATCAGCGAAGTCATAGTTCAGATAAACCGTATATGTGCAATGAATGTGGAAAGGGCTTTATTGTGAAGCGTGCTCTCGTTATACATCAGAGAATACACACAGGAGAGAAACCCTATGTGTGTAACGAATGCGGAAAAGCCTTCTCGGTGAAAATACAGCTGATTGTACATCAGAGAACTCATACAGGAGAGAAACCCTTTTTATGTAGTGAATGTGGGAAAAGCTTCTCAATGAAGCACTGCCTTATAGGACATCTACGAACTCATACTGGAGAGAAGCCCTTTGTATGTAGTGTGTGTGGAAAATCCTTCACCATGAAGCGTGATCTCACTATACATCAGCGGGGTCATACTTCAGAAAAACCATATATATGTAGTGAATGTGGAAAGGGCTTCATCGTGAAGAGTCGTCTGATTGTACATCAGCGAATACACACAGGAGAGAAACCCTATGTATGCAGTGATTGTGGGAAGGGCTTCCCACAGAAAAGGCAACTGATTGTACATCAGTGGACTCATACAGGACAGAAACCTTATATATGTAGTGAATGTGGGAAAGATTTCACAGTAAAACGTAATCTAATCAATCATCACCTAAAACATACAAGAGACAAGCAAGCCTCAGGAATGTAGTGGAAGAGGCTTCACCATGAAAACTGATCTTACTTTACATTAGCAAAGTTATACTTAAGAGAAACTGTGTATGTTCAATGAATTGGGGAAAATCTTTACCCCAAAGACTCATGTCAGTGTACATCAGCACACTCAGATGGGAGATAACGTTTCTATGTGCAAGAAGAATGGCAAAGGCTTAACTGGGAAAAACATGCTCATTGCACAAATGTGAATTCATATGGAGAGGAACTGTATATATGTAACGAACGTGAAAAGGGGATACTGGGGGTATTCTTCAGCAAACTCATACTGTAGAGAAGCCATACACATGTAATAAAAGTGGTTAAGGCTTTAGGAAGAAGACATGCCTCATGCACCATCAGAGATTTCACTCAAGAAGGACTTCGTTTGCATGTACTGAATGTGGAAAATTTGCATTCAGCAAAAATGATCTCATTACCCATCAGAATCCACATGGGAGAGAAGCCCTATGAATGAATTTAATGTGGGAAAGCCTTCACTACAAACTCAGGACTATGTTCATCAAAGAAAACATACAGGAAGGAGGCTCTAAGAGTGCAGCAATTGTGGAAAAGGTTCTGACCACTTGTCAATTGTTAAACGTAAGATTTCACAGGTAGTTGCTTTTGGGTAAGCCTGTTGCCAGTTGTAGGCCCTCAAGATAATAGTATACAAAAATATTATGCAGTAAAAAATAACTTAATACAACAGGAAAGTTAGGGGGAAAATGAATAACTTACTGCAAAGAATCTGGTACTATCTGTCTTAGGTCATTTTCCTGATTTTATATAATGAAATTACAAAACAATTTGGATACAATCAGCCTTCATGAAAATATTTTCGGACATTATATGTCTAAAATGTTTATCTTGATATAAGGCCTATGAATGTGACAGAATAGGAAATTCTTTAGTGGGAAGTAGAACTTACGATATGTGATCATCAGAAATCATGATTGAATATTTCTAAGTATGGAAAAGCATCTTCCCCAAAGTAAAACCTCAATAGATGTCATTTTACACTAGACAACTAATTTTCTCTGGTAGGGATATGGCATGGTTTGCAGTAACTCATGTTCCCTTATCATTTGCCAGAAATTCATGCAGAAATAACTCATGAACACATTCAATTGGTGGACTTTAGCAAAACTTCCAATAACTTAATGAAGAAAAGAATCCTTGAGTGAAAAAGCATTCTATCACAAGTCTAAACCACACATGCAATTAGGGACAGGATACCTTCAGCTATAATTTCTAAATACATTTTATATATATATATATATATTCGGAGAGGAAGAGAGAGATAGAAACATCAGTAATGAGAGAGAAGCATTGATCGGCTGCTCCCCACATAGCCCCCTACTAGGAGTTGAGCCCACATTCCAGGCATGTGCCCTGAGCTCTTCAGCCATAATTTCAGTTGCCTTGCCATTGACTTTATAACTTTTAAACAGTTACAATTATTGTCATCATGAATAAAAATGTTAATGTATACAACGCAGGAGTGGTCTATGCCTGTTTCATTATGTTATGAAATTTTGCACTTCTTTAGTTCTATCAGTTATTTCAAAATACATGAAGCACTTAAAAATGAAACATTCATTTTTTTAAAAAAATATATTTTTATTGATTTTTTACAGAGAGGAAGGGAGAGGGACAGAGAGTTTGGCACATCGATGAGAGAGAAACATCGATCAGCTGCCTCCTGCACACCCGCTACTGGGGATGTGCCCGCAACCAACGTACATGCCCCTGACCAGAATTGAACCTGGGGCCTTTCAGTCCTCAGGCCGACGCTCTACCACTGAGCCAAACCGGTTACGGCCTGATATTCATTTTTAAGGATAACATTTTAATGTGTTTGACCAAGTATATAAGTAATATCAAGAGGTTTATAAAATTAATATAAACATGATGTTATTTATAACTTTTAATTTTGAATTAAGTTTAAAATCAAAACTGCCATTTTCTTTCCTTTTTTATTTTTAAAACCATAGTATTATATGTTTTAGAATTTCAAATAAATGGAATCACAAAAGGTACTCGATTACATATGTCCCTTTCCCCCACCACCCATTAAACCCCTTCAGCTTGCCCCCAACCCCGTCCCAGGCTTTTATCACCTAGTTATCTGTGTCTTTGGGTTATGCATATATAAATACAAGGTCTTTGGTTGATTACCTCCCACCCACTCGCCTTCCCTCTGAGATTCTGCACTCTGTTCTCTGCTTCCATGTCTCTGGATCTACTCTGTTCATCAGTTTATTTTGTTACTTAGATTCCACATATGAGTGAGATCATGTGATACTTTCTCTGACTGACTGATTTCACTTAGCATGATACTCTCTAGGTCCCTCAATGCTGTCTCAATAGGTAAGAGATTGTTCTTTTTTATTGCTGCATAGTATTCCATGGTGTAAATGTACCACAGATTTTTTATCCACTCATCCTCTGATGGGCATTTGGGCTGTTTCTATATCTTAGCTATTGTAAATTGTGCTGCTATGAACATAGGGGTACATACAGTCTTTCTGATTGGTGTTTCAGGTTTCTTAGGATATATTCCTAGAAGTGGGATCACTGGATCAAATAGCAGTTCCATACTTAATTTTTTTAAGAAACTCCATACTATTTTCCATAATGTCTGCACCAATCTGCATTCCCACCAGCAGTGTACTAGGCTTCCCTTTTCACATCCTCACCAGCACCTGTCATTTGTTGATTTGTTGATGGTAGCCCTTCTGGCAGGTATTAGGTGATACTTTATTGTTTTAATTTGCATGTCTCTGATGATCAGTGACTTTGAGCATTTTTTCATGTCTCTTGGCTGTCTATATGTCCACTTTGGAGAAGCATCTATTTAGGGCCTTTGTCCATTTTTTAATTGGATTGTTTGTCTTTCTTTTGTTAAGTTGTATGAGTTGCTTATATATTTTGGATATTAACCCTTTATCAGATGTATCATTGCTAAATATGTTTTCCCATACAGTGGGCTCCATTTTCGTTTTGTTGATGTTTTCTTTTGCTGTGCAGGTTTTTATTTTGATGTAGTCCCATTTGAATAACTGCTCTTTTCTAGAAATTGTCTAACAAATTCCCTTCACGTATCTATTCCCAAAGGTAAAACCTTACATATTCGCAGTTCATTATCAAGAAAAGTGAAAATGTTACAGTGCTGTTAACTACAGGATTTATTTGTATCTCCACTTTTAACCTGCACTCATTTCTGCTTGTTTTTATTTATAGTTTTTTTGCTTTGTTACAAATTTTATTATTTTTGTTGTTGTTAATCCTCACCTGAGGATATTTTTCCATTGATTTTTTTTAATATATTTTATTGATTTTCTACAGAGAGGAAGGGAGAGAGATAGAGAGTTAGAAACATTGATGAGAGAGAAACATCGATCAGCTGCCTCCTGCACATCTCCTACTGGGGATGTGCCCGCAACCCAGGTACATGCCCTTGACCGGAATCGAACCTGGGATCTTTCAGTCCGCAAGCTGACGCTCTATCCACTGAGCCAAACCGGTTTCGGCTTTCCATTGATTTTTAGGGAGTGGAATGCAGAGATAGAGACAGAAAGAGAGAAACATAGATTTTAGAGAGACATGCATGTGTTCAACTAGGGCCGGGGATCGAACCTGGAACGAGGGTACATTCCCTTGACTGGAATTGAACCCAAGACCCTTAATTCCAGGGGCTGATGCTCTATCCAATGAGCCAAACTGGCTAGGGGTATATATAGTTTTGAGAAACTTTATCACCTATGTACATTCTTGTAACCAATACCACAGTAGAAATTCAGAATGTTTGTTGTCACAAACCCCACCATCACATCCTTTTCACAACCCTAACTTCTGGAATCACAGCTCTCTTTGTATCAATACTTTTGTCATTTATGGACTATTAGAAAAATGGAGACATTCAGCAGTACACTTTTGAGATTGGCTATTTGACCTTGTCTGATATAGAAAATACATATTTACATATGTGTTCCTGGCATGGAGGTCCTGAAACCCTTGTAGATCACAAGTGATAATAGACTAGGAGCATCTTTTGTTTTATTGAGGCTACTCTGGTTGGAAATTTCATCTCCACCCCACACATCCAGAGAAGGGTGAGTGTCTGGAAATGGAGCTAATGATCAATCATGCCTACTTAAGAAAGTCTCCATGAAAATCCCAATAGGAGGGGTTTGGAAAACTTCCAGGTGGGTGAAGACATCCAAGTATGAAGAGGGTGATGCACTATAACTTCATGGGGACAGAAGCTCCTGTGCTTGAGACCCTTCCAGACCTCACACTGTGTATCTCTTCATGTGGTGGTTCATCTGTAACTTAAATTATTCTTTTTTTTAAAGTATATTTTTATTGACTTCAGAGAGACAGGGAGTGTGAGAGAGAGAGAAACATCAATGATGAGAGAGAGTCATTGATGGGCTGCTTCCTGCACGCCCCACACTGGGGATCGAGCCCAAAACCCAGGCATGTGCCCTGACCGGGAATCGAACCCGGGACCTTTCAGTCTGCAGGCCAACACTCTATCACTGAGCCAAAACGGCCAGGGCTTAAAGATATTCTTTAGCCCTAGCCAGTTTGGCTCAGTGCATAGAGTGTCGGCCTGCGGACTGAAAGGTCCCAGGTTCGATTCCTGCTAAGGGCATGTACCTTGGTTGCGGGCACATCCCCAGTAGGAGGTGTGCAGGAGGCAGCTGATTGATGTTTCTCTCTCATTAATGTTTCTGACTCTGTCCCTCTCCCTTTCTCTCTGTAAAAATCAATAAAATATATTTTTAAAAAAAGAAAACGAAGTACCTTGTGAATTTTATATAAAAACTAGAGGACCGGTGCATGAAAATTCATGCACTTGAGGGGGGTGGCCCTCAGCCTGGCCTGCCCCCTCTCACAGTCTGGGAGCCCTCAGGGGCAGGAGGGTTCAGGGGAAGGTGATGCCCCCACCACACCTCTGCTGCTGCCACTGCTGACAGCGCCAGCCTTGGCCAGCCCTGGTTACCTCAGCCTCGGGAGACCCTGTTCGACTGGGCAGTCGCCATCCGAGGCTTGCCTGTGCCTCAGGCCAGCCCTGGGTGGCTGGCAGGCTGAGGGGACTGGGGGACTCCCGAGGCAGGTGGGCCTGGCCTTGCCACATGCCTGCCCCATCTTGTGGCTGTGGGTGCCGCCATCTTTTGAGGGTGTGACAGTCAATTAGCATATTCCCTCCTTATTGGCTGTGGGTGCCACCATCTTTGAGGGCGTGACAGCAATTAGCATATTCCCTCCTTATTGGCCATGGGCACTGCCATATTTGTGATGGTGTAATGATCAATTAGCATATTCCTACTTTATTAGATAGGATCTGCAAAAATAAAATGTTTGTTAAAAATAGGTCTAATTTGTGTCAATTATAGTATAACTAGAGCCCCATGCTTGAGTGCATCAATTTCGTGCACAGGTAGGGTCCCTAGTGGCTGCCTGCCACCGGCCAGGGCCTACCTTCTCCGGTTGCCAGCCATTGTCTGGGGCCTCCTTGGTGGTCAGCGCACGTTATAGCAAGCACTCAAGCTCCCACCTGAGGGGACAATGTGTATATTAGCCTTTTATTATATGGGATGAAACAGGTTTGCTCTAATCTTATTTTAATTTCTCATAAACATGTTTCCATATTATAAATTTTTTACGGATGCCTTCTGGTATATGTAATTAATATTAAGTTGTGCCCTAACTGGTTTGGCTCAGTGGATAGAGCGTCAGCCTGCGGACTGAAAGGTCCCAGGTTCGATTCCGGTCAAGGGCATGTACCTTGGTTGTGGGAACATCCCCAGTAGGAGGTGTGCAGGAGGTAGCTGATTGATGTTTCTCTCTCATTGATGTTTCTAACTCTCTGTGGAAAATCAATAAAATATATTTAAAAAATATTAAGTTGCTATAATAGCATCTTGGATACTAGAAAGATGATAACTAGAGTAGCATGAAAGTTATGCTTAAACCCTGGCCGCTTTGGCTCAGTGTACAGTGAGTGGGCCCACTGACTGAAGAATCCCCCGGGTTTGATTCCAGTCAAGGGCAAATGCCCAGGTGGTGGGCGTGCAGGAGGCAGCTGATCAATGATTCTTTCTCATTGATGTTTCTATCTCCCTCTCCCTCTCCCTTCCTCTCTGAAATAAATAAAAAATGTATTTTTTAAAAAAGTTATGTATTCACATAATCATGAATTATGTTTCGGTTCTTAAAAATCACCTCCGGCAAGAAATTTCCCACCACAGGCTTCCCGTTGGTTTGCATTTACTGGATAATTGTATATACCAGACTTTTTCTCTTTATAGGATTTTATTCTCTGTTGTTTGGAAACGTTTTTTGTTTGTTTGTTTGTTTGTTTGGTTTTTGGCATGTTTTTAAATCCTCACCCGAGGATATTTTGTGTTTTTTAAAAAAATCCTCACCCAATGATTTCTTGAGAGAGTGGGAGGGAGGGAGGAGGGGGAGAGAAATGTCCACATGAGAGACACATCCATTGGTTGCCCCCCACGCTCCCCTGGCTTGGAACCTGCCACCCAGGTGCTCTTGACCAGGAATAGAGACCCATCACGCTTTGGTCTGCAGGCCCGGGCTCCAGTCATTGAGCAAAACCCAGCCAGGGCTACTTGTGTGGTTTTTTACATTGTTGTTGTTTTTAGAAAAATGGTGCACAAACTTGTAGTAAAATATAGAAATGTTTAAAACTGCTTAAAGAATGTTAGACAAGTTTTAAAATGTTTGAGCTAACTTTCCTTGAAACTTAAAGTATGATATTAAAAACACATTCCCCACTGCCCTGAAGCGTGTGTCCCTCATAGATAAGGATTTGAACTTCAGTAAACAACTCAGAGCGACTTGTCAAGACAAACACTTGCGTGAATGCCATACTCTCCTTGGCCCCCTCGCCTTGTTGGAGATGAACACCTATGCACTGACGTAATCATTGATAGCCACCTGAGCTGCTGCGGGTACGAACAAACTATTTTTTTTAAAATATATTTTTAATGATTTTTTACAGAGAGGAAGGGAGAGGGATAGAGAGTTAGAAACATCGATGAGAGAGAAACATTGATCAGCTGCCTCCTGCACACTCCCTACTGGGGATTTGCCCGCAACCAAGGTACATGCCCTTGACCGGAATCAAACCTGGGGCCCTTCAGTCCGCAGGCCCAAGCTCTATCCACTGAGCCAAACCGGTTAGGGCTTTTTTTTTTTTTTTAATATATTTATGAACAAGCTTTAAACATGCACCCGGCCAGCTAACGATGCTCGCCTGTCAAGACAGCTACAAAGGCCCCTCCCGAACCTGCAGGCATGACCTGGATGGGGCTGCTCAGGTGGAGCAGGGTCCAGAGCACCAGGAAAGGTGGGGCTTGGGTTCCTGTGAGCGCAATCCTGGTGGGGGCGTAAGGGAGGCAACCCATCTTTCGACCTCTCTCTCATCAATGTTTCTCTCTCAAAAAAAAAAAAAAAAAAACGGAAGAGAGAGAGAGAGAGAGAGAGAGAAGAAAGCTGAGGTGATAATCACTTCTTTGCAAAGACCGCCCAACGCAATTTGCCTCCCAAGCTTGAGTCTCCGAAAATACACTCACTTTCCACAACAGTCGAAGTGCCTGGGAACGAGATTAAATTCGTGAGCTCCTCACCTGCCCGCCATCCCTGGCCCCTGGCTCCAAGGTCCTGGCTTTGCCTTCTGTACGGCAGTCAGGCCTCCCAACATGGCGGCCCCCATGCTGCGGAGGCCGCGGCCACAGGGCGCCGCCATATTGCCGGGAGGGGAACGCGGAAGTCGCTCGCGGTTCTGCCAAGGCTTCAGCTCCCCGCCCGTCGCCGCCGCTGGATGACGCAATAGCTGAGCGCCGCCTGCAGCGGACAAATCCGATGGCGGGAAAGTAAGTTCGAACGCTCCGGAGGCGTTGGAGGAAAGCAGGTCAGTGATCTCCTGTTCTTTGAAGTTTATAAAAAATGTTTGTCTCCTGTGAGGTTTGTCTCTCACCAAGCACGTGACGTCACAGCGTGGAAGGGGTGTGGCCAGACCCGTGGGATTCCCGGCGGGGGTCGGGGTGGGGGGAGCGCCCAAGTGTTTGTGAGGAAGCAGGTGTGACGCCCCCCCCCCTGCGGTTGGGGTCCCTTTGGGGTCCCCCGGCGATTTGGGGGTCGGGAAAGATGGAAGGGCGTGTCCCGACCGCCGTGGCCTTTGCGGGTCCCTCTGTGAGGGACGCGGCTGGCATTTCGGCTGATCCCGGCGGTCGGATTCCGGCGCGGGGTTTCCCGCGGGGCTCTGTGAAGTGGGGCCGGCGTGTGAGTCAGGCGTCGGTCGGGTTTGGGTTTAATGGGGGAAGAAGGTGCGTGGCTTTCCGAGCGTCGGGGAGGCGAGCTGTGGTCGCCAGGACCCCGCTGTGCGGTGGAGGTTGTCCCGCTGAAGCTGAGGTGTTTCTGCTGTGATGACGTGTGTTAGGACACATTCTTTTTTT
>NW_005871888.1:0-12915 GCF_000147115.1 Myotis lucifugus
ATCAGGCAAACCCAGGTGGCTCTGTCTGTGCAGCCCCCGGGCCTCACTGACCCCGCCCTGCTTCCTGCACAGGCTCAGTTCCGCCCTCTTGGGTGCTCGCCCTGCATCATCCACTCGGCTTCCCACAGCCTAAGAGGGAGGGTATGGCTGGTCCTGTCTTCTGATGAGGAGCCCAGCTTGGTGCCAACAGAGAGCAGGGGGCAGAGCAGAGCTGGGCCCTGGGCCTGGCTGCCATCTGTCCAGGTGTGGGCAGCCCAGCTTGGTGCCCCCTGGAAGCTGGGGTGGCTGCTGACTGGGAGCTAGAGAGGGCTGTAAGGTGGGACCAGGTGGCAGCACAGTGACTTCTGGCCACTGGAATTAATGGTGGAGACAGGTGATAGCAGTCCCTCCACCCCACCCCCGGGGCAGGTCCGCTAGCCTCTCTGAGAGTCTGCTGCTCCCTCCTCTCCCCCCCTCTCAGCTCCGCTGGCCAGTCCCTCCCATTCCTGGGTAGGACAGTGACAGTCACATGCATGTCACCGGGGGCAGGGCCTGCTCCAAGTGCCCGGCACCTCCGCACCCCTCCTCCGGCCGCGCAGGTGCTGTGATGGCCCTGCTTGCAGAGGAAGAAAGCCTGGCAGCCAGGCCATCTCTGAGGGTGAGGCCCGCCCTCACCCAGCACCCGCACCCCCCCCCCCCCACCCGGCCTGGGAAGCGGAAGAGAGGGGTGCAGGGCGACGTCCACATCTGTCCTCCTAGGAAGGAGCAAGTGTTTGCTAATGACCGCTCCGCCGTTTCCATCATTGTCTCAAGAAAGGATCTTATCAGACAACAGGCTCAGGAGAAAGGCCAACGCACGGAGGCTCAGCGAGCCCTGGGGCCGGGCGTCCTGCCCTCCCACCCTCGGCACAGGACTGCAGGGCTCCGGCCGGAGGCGGGGACCCGGCGGGTCCGGGAGGTGCGCGCTGGGCGGCGCGCTGTGTGGCCGGTGCGCCCCGCACGCCGCTCCCCGCAGCCCCGGCGAAGACAACGCGAGTCCTGGACGCTAATTGCTTGAGTCGGAGGGAATATCGTCACAGAAACACCAGCAGTAACCTTTGGTCTTGGCAAATTCTCCCCTCAATCATGTAACGTAAACAGCGATAAACGAGGGCTTTTTAAGGCTTTCTTCATAATGCGATGCACATGCATTTGTTACCGAATCTGCCTGCGCTCCCAGCCCTGAAACCTGAGCGGCGGGGAGGTGAGCAGCGGGGCGCAGGAGGTGGGGTCAGGGTTCCCGGGGGACAGCCCAACCGCAGGGCCTCCTCCCTCCGCTCTCCCGCCTCCCTCACCCCTGCCCCCTGCCCCCTCCTCCTCGGCCCCACTGGTTTCTCTACTTGGTTAGTTTCTCTCTCCCCCCTCTTGCTATCCCTTTGTCTCACCTCCCTGCAGGGTATCTGGGTATATTCTCTCTCTCTCTCTCTCTCTCTGGAACCGGGGCCCAGCCCAGCACTGCCATGAGCCCTCACGTGAGGGCTGTCCATCCTCAGGCCTCGTTTCTCGTCCACAAGTGGGGGTGCCCCTGTGTATCAACTGAGAGGGTTCGGGGGCTTGGTGCACAGGAATGTGCCCTGGCCTCAGCCTGTCTCTGGACAACTCAGCACCCCAGTAGCTGCCACGCACCCCAGGCCCATGCTTCTCCCTGCAGCTGTGTGGTAACCAGAGGACTGCTGCCCTGGCCCCATCTCAATGGGCTTGGACACTGAGGCACACAGAGGCTCAGCAACTGGCCCAGTGCTGTGCGGCCAGAAGGCACAGGGCCAGGCCTGGAGCCCCGTCTGGAACCCACACCCATGTCACTGCAGCGCTGTGATGTGGTCCTGGGGGGGCGGGCATAGACTCCAGACCAGTGGCCCCCCTTCTTCTCCACGGCCCTCATGGCAATTGGGGTGAACGGGGCCCCAACCTGTTGCCTGACTGCCCAGTGCCATGCTTGCTTTCGCAAATAAATCTCACAACAGCTCACCAGGTAGGCAGCTGTCTCCCTGTCCGTCCCCGGGAGAGAGCACCTTCGGACTGAGGAGACTCGTCCAGGGAGCTGGGCCTGCAACAGGCCGGGAGAGGCAGGCAGCAAAAGGAGCAGAGCAGACTGGAGCAGGCGAGGCCAAACCAGAACCTGCCTGGTTCTCAAGCCCAGAGCTCACTGACCTCCTGGGTGGATGGACATCCAGAGCCAGCAGGACCAACAGCCAGGACCGGATCCCAGGAATGTTTGACATTTCAAAATCCTATATAATAAAAGCCTAATATGCTAAGTGTCCGACTGTTCAACCATTTGACCAGTCGCTATGATGCGCACTGGCCACCAGAGGGAAGACACTCCAACTGGTAGGTTAGCTTGCTGCTGGAGTCCAGCTGATCGGGACTGGGCAAGACGAGCCAGACATGCCCTGGAGCCCTCCCATGGTCCCTCCCCGGCCCCGATCGTGCACCGGTGGGGTCCCTCAGCCTGGCCTGCACCTTCTCAATCCAGGACCCCTCAGGGGATGTCGGAGAGCTGGTTTCAGCCCGATCCCCACAGGCCAGGCCGAGGGACCTCACCAGTGCACCGGGCTTCTAGTCACTAATAAAAAATATTCCACTGTTAAAATTTTTTTTGTATTAAAGTCGTGGGCTCCTCAGAAACACACAAGGCTGCTTCCCTGGGACATACCCCAGACTTTCCTCGTCCTACGGAGTCCTGTGTCCGCCTGTCTCCACAGAGCGCACCCTGATGCCTGGCCCTCTGAGCCTCGGACTGGGAGGGGGCTGCAGGAGGGGCCTCGAGGAGAGGCCCGGGGCCTTCGTGAAATGCCACAGGGCTGTATTAAAAGTCCAACATCGGGGGTGGGAGAGGGCATAGAGGAGATAAATGGTGATGGAAAAAATAGGTCGTCCTCCACCATCTCTACATCTGCCAGCCGCATGTCCTGGCCCCGGCTTACGAACCCCCTTCCCTCCACTTCTCAGCCCACTCCCCTCAGCAGCCAGGGTCTCCCAGAGAGAGGCTAACCCTCACAGGTTCCCCCAGCCCCTGCTGGCTCCGACCTCTGAGACACTGCCTGGCCCCTCCCTCATTACCCCACCATCTGTCCCAGAATGTCACTTTCTCAGTGGACCCCTACACTCCCCCAGCCCCCCTCCCCTTTATTTCCTTCATGGCACCTCCTCTCCTCACATGTCATGTAATTTCTTATTTCTCATGTCACCCTCTGTCCCCTTCTGGACATGGCTCTGGAGGGCAGGGGTCCGCCCTGGTGGAATGGAGAGCCTGTCGGGCCCCATTCCCACATTGACCCCAACCTTGGACACAGGCAGGACTGCACGTGTGGAGGAACAGGAGCCTGGATGTGGAGCAGGAGCAGGCTGGGGTGCTGCCTGGAAGCTGGGGGGAAAGGGGTAGTCAGAGTGGAATGGGAGGAGTCCGCCTGCAGTGCCCCAAGGGCTGGCAGGTGGAGGGTGGGCCGAGGCTGCGACCCGGACTCCATCCAGGAGTGGGAGCCCTGCTGTGGGCGCAGAAGGGAGCTGCCCATGTGTGCCTTCACCTGAGGCTCTTGCCCTGGTCACCTCTGGCCCTGGGTGTCCTGCGCCCCTCAGGGAGCTTGCACCCTGGTTGCTGGGCTCTGGGATTGTCCGGCCTCACCTACTCCAGGAAGGGAGCCAGAGACCTCAGTAGGCCTGTGCTGCTCAAATGTCAAGCAAATTGAAAATGGAGGCAATTTAACGTAAAGGCTGTCTTTCTCCAGCACTCGCTTCAGTGAGCCGGAGGCAGACTGAAAGTGATTACCTGCAGGGCCCAGACCCAGGATCACCCCCACCCCCAGTCCCTATTCCCTGCAGCTAAGGTCAGCACAGTCTGGGGTCAGCCTTTCCCAGGCTTCCTGAGGCCCCAGCTCCCCCAAAATGCTTTTGGCCAATGGATGTTCCTGCAGACAACCCTCCCATCAGAGACCACGTCCCCAGTGGCTCTCTCCACCTGACCTCACACCCGACCTGGGTCCCGCGTCACCCTCCTGTGTGTGCAGTGAGGGTGTTTCAATACTCGTTTCCCAATCCCCCAAACAAGGCTGAGACCAGCGTCCGTCCTTCAAGAAACCGTGCCAGGGCCCGCGGCCTGTGTTCCCAGATGGGACCCTCAGGGTGAGCCACCTTCCCTGAGCATCCTCGGTCCTCATGGGACCTCAGCTTCCTCATCTGTGAGGTGCTCGTAGATTCCCCAACTTGCTGGGGGACTCGGTGAGCTGACGCTGACAGAACGCTTGGCACAGGTGTGTGCAGTGGGTGTGGGTGGGGAAGACAATGGTGATGTGAAGAAAGTGATCAGTGTGTGTGTGTCTGTACATGTGTGTATCGTGTAAGTGTGCTTATGTGTGCATGTATGTTAGTGTATGTGTGCACTGTGTGAATGTATGTATGTACCTGCATTTATGTTTTCTCGTTATGAGCTTTTTCACACCAACCCCATGTGTTTTCCTTTCCAGGCGCATATTGGTGTCGGTTTCCAGGGGGCCTGGCTGCCATTAGCACAAAGCCAAAGGGCACGGGATCGGTGCCCAGGCCTCCTGTCGGAGCTGGCCCGGACTCTGAGAGGCTCTGTCACTTTAAGAGTGCTCGATTTCACACAGGGCCCAGAGGGGACTGGGAGGAGGTGTGAGGGCAGCCTTGCTGAGATGAGAGAGCAGCCAGGGGAGTGGACGGTGACCTTCAGTGGACACACTGCTCAGAGGACCAGCTGATGATACGAGCCTTGAAAGCACAGGGCTGGATGGAAAAAAGAATAAACCCAAGCTAAGAACTCTCAGGCACAACAAATGTGTGTTCAGGAAACAAATCCCTGACAGAAAGCAACATGGACGCAGAGCGGGCCTCTGGCCGGCGGGGCAGAAAGGGACCAGTCAGAGCCAGCCAGTGCGCAGGTCCCAGCGCCCAGGGCGCCACTGTACTCGCCCAGGTGACCATAATCACCACAATTTACACACAAAAGGCACGAACTTGAGAATCACTTTCCTGGGACTTTGAAAGGGTCCCACTTGGCTGTATGGGGGGATTTGAGCTCCAAGGTGGGGCGGTGTTTTGGGACCAGGGCAGGCCTTTCAGATCGGGGAGGTGTCAGCAATAAAAATAAAGTAAAAACAAGAACACACAAACAAAACCCCAAACCCTAAGCATGCCTGGCTCCCTGTGCACGGGAGCTGCGGGCAGAGACCTGTAGGAAGGACGTGGGGACAAGGCCTTTTCTGCTCTGCGAGCTCCTGCGCATCCCCGCTGGGCAGTAGGGAGGGTGAGGAGGGGAAGGCTGCTGAGGAGCCTGCCCTGATGGGCTGCTTGGGTGGGAGGAAATGTCAGCAGACCCTCCAGCCTGGGGTGCAGCCTGCCTGGCCCCTGCGTCCCACCTCCCCGACCCCCAGAGCTCCAGACCAGGGCTGGGCTCTAGGCTCCACCTGTTAGGCCCAGGAAGCCGAGGCCAGCGCAGAAACAGCTTAAGGGGAGGCCTGGCTGCATGGCCACTGCCTGTCCTGGCCAAGGGCCTGTGACTTGTAGAGTTAACCAAGGGAAGGGACCGACACAGACACAAACAACACACATGTACAGTCACATATACACAGAACACACACACCACACAAATTTCACACACACTTACACACGGTACTGAGCCTCCATGCTGCCCAGCAGGCTGTCCTCAGCCCTCACAGCCACCCTCAGGCATCATGGCGGGCAACTCAGGGCTGGCCGTGGCCATGGTCATGTGCTAGCGCCTACCCCTTCCCCCCACCGCCATTACTGAGCCCAGAGGTCTCTGCCTGCTGCTCTCACTAGGCCAACTCCCTCCCTTTACAGTTGCAGACACTGAGGTCCAGAAAGAGGAGGTCACTTCCTGGCCAACCTCGCCAGTCCCACAGGCCCCTCCTGGCCTCCGGTGCAAAGGGATTCCCCATTTGCCTGTGATGGGATGATTCCTTTGCTGATTTTACTCCATGAAACTTTCCTCAGCCCCTCCCCCAATCCAACCCCAGAATAAGTTGGTGCCCCCAAAACTCACAGCACACCTTCTTTTCCAAACTGGGGCACACACAGGGTCCTACTTTTTTCTCCTTGGGGTTCCCTAGGCTTTGCCTGTGTCCAGCGCACAGCTGGCATGAGCATCAGTCGGGCAGAAAGTCTGGTAGTGCCCAGTCCTTTCCTTCGTCTACACGGACTCAGAGCACCTGCCCTCCTGTGCTCAAATGTAGTGGGCTGTGGGGGCCTGCCCACCCCATCCGTTCACACTCTCAGTGAGCTCCACGCCTCACACCAGTACCTGCAGGGCCTGGGGCAGGGAGGTGCTGTCCCAAAGCTGCTAGAACCCACTTCGCCTGAACATAAGAAGGATGGGGAGCACCTGGGCATTTGCCCCTTTATTGGGACTTATCAGTCCCGCACTGGTGACTTAGGGGCAGGGGAGTTCAGCCCCCTGGTTCAGTGATGGCGAACCTTTTGAGCTCGGCGTGTCAGCATTTTGAAAAACCCTAACTTAACTCTGGGGCCGTGTCACATATAGACATTTTTTGATATTTGCAACCATAGTAAAACAAAGACTTATATTTTTGATATTTATTTTATATATTTAAATGACATTTAACAAAGGAAAATCAACCAAAAAAATGAGTTTGCGTGTCACCTCTGACACGCGTGTCATAGGTTCGCCATCACTGCCCTAGTTCCTCGCCCCTACTGCCAACAGTTCTGGAGGATGGTCCATTTGTCTCCTTTGCTCCCTGTGGGCAGCTTTGAGGGCTTTGCCTGTCGTCACACCCGGCTTTGTTCCTCTGTGTTTCTTGCTCCTTCCTAATAAATTGCTTGCACGTGAACCCCAGCTTCAGCTCTGCTCTGTACTGAAGATCCTCCCTACCAGCAGGCTCTGACATGAGGCTCTGGGGTTGAGTCCCTGGTGGGCAGAGAGCCATCATGCCGGTGGGGTGGGGGCTTCGGCTTCTGCAGGAGCAGGACTGCTGCGACGTGCCCTCACGCTGCACTGGGGTGGGATGTGGTCAGAAGAGGAGGCTGGTCTGGGCAGCGTGTCAGCACTTGTCAGCACTCGGGAGATGGGTGGGGGAGGGGGACAGAGGGAGGCTGTAACTGGGAGGATTGAGAGTTGCTGTCCAAGAGCTGTAGGAAGGAAGTGAGCTCAGGTCAAGAAATCAACAACTCTACGTGGGGTGGGAACCCAGGCTCATGGTGGTGTTAAGAGCCCTTTGCTGTCTGCAGCTGGACAGCAGATTGTGAGGAGCAGAGGGTAGTTGAATTACAAGGAAATCTGAATTCACAGCTTTGGATGGACCCTGATGCCTGGTGTATTCATTGCTGTAACAGATTATCACAACCCGAACAACTCAAAACAATACAGTTCATCTCTCACTGTTGTGTAGGCCAGGTCAGAAGTCCAGGTACACAGAACCCAACTAGATTCTCCAAGTCTGGCCAGCAGTGCTGGCCACACTGCACCCCTTCCTGGAGCTGCCAAGGATGAGTCTGCTCCAATTCTTATGCAGGTTCATGGTTGAATATTGCTCCTTGTCCAGTAACCTTAGATTCCTCTGATCTGCATGCTCGAGGCGGCGGAGGGGGGGGGAGGCGGGGGAGGGGGGAGGGCACACCCCTCCTCTTACTGGAGTGCAGCACCATCCCCTGAATATCAGGTGAATATCTCCCCCCAGGGAAATGCCCTTGGCAAGACCCTCTCCCCTTTTCCTCCTGCCTATTAGATAAAAAGTAACTGTCAAGTCCAAGTCTGACCCAGGAGAAAGGATTAGTCCTGCTAACACAGGAAAGAAATTATTCATCAAGAAAGATACAGGACCTGCCTAGTGTGCTCCATAAACACACACACACACACACACACACACACACACGAGAACATGTCTTGTGGATGTGGCAGTGGGGGGCAGGGTGCAGAATAGAAGCTGTAGGGGAGAGTTTGTTCATACAAGGGCACTCTCCCATGACTCAGGATTCACCCCTCTGTTATTGACTGAATATCTATGTCCCTCCCACCCATATGTCAAAGCCTGACCACCACCCACCCACAGTGGGATGGTATTTGGAGATGGAGACTTTGGGATGCAATTAGGTTTAGATGAGGTTATGAGGGTGGGACCCTCCATGATGGGATTAGTGTCCTTCATAAGAAAAGGTAGAGACAGGAAACCACACACATGCACCTGGGAAAGGCCATGTGAGCACACAGAGAAGGCAGCCATCTGCAAGCCAAGAAGCAGGTCCTCGCCAGACACGGAATTTGTGGGCATTTTGACTACATTTATATGTAGATATATCTGCTGCCTACAAAAGATTCATTTTAGCTTTAAGGACACACATAGGCTGAAAGTGAAGGAATAAAAGAAATGTTAAGCAAATGGTAACCAAAAACAAGCAAGGACAGCTATACTTACATGAGACAAAATAGACTTTAAGTTAAAAATGGTCATAAGAGACAAAATAATGTTTATATAATGACAAAGGGGTCAATTCATTAAGACATAACAGTTGTAAAAATTATGCATCCATCATTAGAGCACCAAAATATATAAAGCAAATACTAATAGAAGAAAAGGGAAATATTAAACAGCCATACAATTGTAGCTGGGGACTTTAACACCCCACTCTCAACAATAAATAGATCAACCAGAGAGTTTCAATAAGGAAACAGTAAATTTGAACAACACTAAATGACTCTAGCAGGACATATACAGGACACTTCACCCAACAGCAGCAGAATACACATTCTCCTCAAGCACACATGGAAAACTTCCTGGATACATCATATGTTAGGACACAAACCAAGTCTCAACAAATTCAGGAAGATAGAAATTATATCAAGTATCTTTTCTGACTACAATGGTATAAACCTAGAAATTACTAAGAGGAAGAAAGCTGGAAAAATACATAAGTCCATGAAAATAAAACAACACACTTCTGAACAACCAATGTTTCATAGAAGAAATCAAAAGGGAAATCAAAAAATACCTTAAGACAAATGAAAATGGTAACATAACATACAAACTTGTGGGATACAACACAAAAATAGTTCTAAGAGGAAAGTTTATAATTATAAATGCATTCATAAAAATATAAGAGAGATCTCAAATAAATAACCTAATATTATACATCAGGAAACTAGAAAAAGAATAAATTAAGCCCAAAATTAGCAGAAGGAAGGAAATGCTAAAGATGAGAGCAGAAATAAACAAAATAGAGAATGGGGGGAAAAATAAAAAAGATGAACAAACCTAAGAGTTGGATCTTTGAAAAGATAAAAATTTACAAACCTTGAGCTAGACTAACCAAAACAAAAAAAAAGAGGACCAAAACAAAATAAAAAATAAAAAAGGAGGCACCAACAAAGTGGATAACCTTTTTGAAGAAAATGATAAATTTATAGAAACATACAACCTGCCAACTCTGAATTATGAAGACATAAAAAATCTGAACAGTCCAATAACAAGTAAGGAGATTAAACCAGCAAAAACTTCACAACAACAACAAAAATGCTCAGGATTGGACAGCTTCACTGGTGAATTCTACCAATCATCTTAAGAAGAATTAATGCCCATACTTCAAAATATTAAAAAGGAAGAACACTTCCAAACTCATTTTATGAGGCCAGTATTACCATCATACCAAAGCCAGATAAGAAAATACAAAACAACAACAATAAAAACCAACTAAAGGCCAATATTTCTGATGAATATAGATGAAAAAAAAGTCAACAAAATATTGACAAACTGGATTTCAAAAGCACATTAAGATCATACACAATGATCAAATATGATTCATCCTTGGAAAGCAAGGAAGGTTCAACATATCCAAATCAATAAATGTGACATACCACATTAATAGAATGAATAATAAAAATCATAAAATCATCTCAATAGATCAAGAAAAAAATAGCATTTGGCCAAATATAACATCTTTTTATGATAAAGACTCAACAAATTGGGAAGAGAAGGAATGTACCTCAAGATAATAAAGGCTAAATATGACAAGCCCACAGCTAACATCATGCTCAGTGGTGAAAGGTTGAAAGCTTTTCTTCTGAGATCAGAAACAAGACTAGGGTGCCCATTCTCATCACTTCTATTCAACATAGTACTGAACGTCCTGGCTAAATAATCAGACAGGGAGAGAGAGGGGAAAGAGGGGGTAAGTGGGGAGAGAGAGAGTTGGGGGGGAGAGAGAGAGAGAAAAGAGATCCAAATCAGAAAGGAAGAAACAAAATAGTCCCTGCTTGTAGATGACATGATGCTATATATAGAAAACCCTAAAGACTCCAGCAAAAAACAGCCACAAAACAAAACATGTATCAAATCATCACATTGTGCACCTTGAATTTACATAATGTTAGACTTAATAAATACTGGTAAATAAATTCAGTAAAGTTGCAGGATACAGAGTCAACACACAAAAATCAGTTTATTTCTATACACTAACAATAAAATATCTGAAAAAGAAAGAAAACAATCCCATTTGCAATACCACCAAAGGCAATAAAATATTTTGGAATAAATTTAACCAAGGAAATGAAATATCTGTACACTAAAAACTATAAGACATTAATTAAAGAAATAGAAGACACGAATGTCCTATGTCCATAAATCAAAAGAGTTAACATTGTTAAATCAGAAGAATTAACATTGTTAAAGTGCTCATACTACCCAAATCCATCTATAGATTCAATTAATCCCTATCAAGATTTAAGTGGTATTGTTTAAAGAAATAGAAAAAAAATCCTAAAATCTGTATGGAACTACAGAAGACCTCAAATAGCCAAAGCAATCTTGAGAAAAGAAAAAGGCTGGAGGCATCACACTTCCTTCATTTCAAACAGTATAACAAAGCTATGGTAATGAGAACAGTATAGTGCTGGCATAAAAACAGACACATAGGCCAATAGAACAGAATCATCACCCCAGAAATACAGCCACATACAGATAACCAATTAATGTTTGACAAGGGAGCCAAAAATGCTCAACAGGAAGATAGGCAGGCTCTTCAATAAATAGAATTGGAAAAAACAAATATCTCCATTGAAAAGAATAAAATGGGACCTTTATCTTATAAAAATTAACTCAAAGTGGATTAAAAAATTAAATATGAGACTTGAAACTAAAAATCCTAGAATAAAACATAGGGTGAAAACTCCTTGACATTGATCTTGGCAATGATTTTTGTTTGTTTTGGATTTGACACCAGAAGAAAAGCAGCAAAAACAAAAATAAGCAAGTGAGAATATATCAAACTGAAATGCTTCTTCCTACACTGCAAAGTAAATGATCAACAAAAGGTCTAATTTTGAATAAGAGTGGTGAAAGCGAACACCCCTGTCTTGTTTTAGTTTTTGCCCCCTAAGTATGATTTGGCTGTAGGTTTGTCATATTTTGCCTTTATCATGTTGAGATATGCTCCCTCTATTCTCACTGTGCTGAGAGTGGATAAATTCCTACAAACATACACTCTTCCAAAACTGAATCAGGAAGAATCAGAAAGTTTGAGCAGACCGATTACAATTAATGAAATCAAAGCAGTAAAAAAAAAAAAAAAAGAAAAGAAAAAAAATTCCAGCAAACAAAAGTCCTGAACTAGATGGCTTTACAGAATTTTACCAAACAATAAAAGAAGAACTAATACCTACCCTTCTCAAACTATTTCAAAACATTCAAAAGGAGGGAAGACTCCCAAGCTTATTTTATGAGGCCAGCATTATCCTAATTCCAAAACCAGATAAAGATACTACAAAGAAAGAAAATTATATTCCAATATCCTTGATGAACATAGATACAAAAATCCTCAACAAAATATTAGCAAATTGGATCCAGCAATATATTAAAAAGATTATACACCACAATTAAGTGGGATTTATTCCTAGGATGCAAGGCTGGTACAATATTTGCAAATCAATAAATGTGATACATCACATAAGCAAAATGAAGGATAAAAATCATATGTTCATATCAATGGATTCAGAAAAAGCATTTAATAAAATCCATCACTCATTTATGATTAAAAGTCTCTGGAAAGTGGGAATAGAGTGAACATACCCCAATATAATAAAGGCCATATATGACAAACCCACAGCTAACATTTTACTCACTGGGGAAAAACTAAAAGTGTTTCCCGGAACAAGACAGTGATGTCCACTTTCACCACTTTTATTCAACACTAGAGGCCCAGTGCACGAAATTCGTGCACTCAGGAGGGTGCCTTAGCCCAGCCTGTGCCCTCTTACAGTCCAGGAGCCATCGGGGGATGTCCAACTGCTGGGAAGGCAAGAGAGGCTCCGCCACTGCCACTGCACTCGCCAGCCATGAGCCCGGCTTCTGGCTGAGTGATGCTCCCCCTGTGGGAGCACACTGACCACCAGGGGGCAGCTCCTGCTTTGAGCATCTGCCCCCTGGTGGTCAATGTGCATCATATGACTGGTCATTCCACTGTTTGGTTAATTTGCATATTAGCCTTTTATTATATAGGACTAGAGGCCCGGTGCACAAAAATTTGTGCACTGGGGGGGGGGTCCCCCAGCCCGGCCTGTGCCCTCTCACAGTCTGGGACCCCTCGGGAGATAACGACCTGCTGGCTTAAGCCTGCTCCCAGGTGGCAGAGGGCAGGCCCAATCCCTAGGTGCAGCCCCTGGTCAGGCTCAGAGCAGGGCTGATTGGGGAGTTGGGGCGCCGCCCCGTCATGCACAGAGCAGGGCGGATCGGGAGGTTGCAATGCCACTCTCAGTCACGCTCAGGGTAGGGCCGATTGGGGGGTTGGGGCACCTCCCCCTGTCACACTCAAGGCAGGGTCGATGGGGAGGTTGCAGCGCCACCCCCTGTCATGCACAGAGCAGGAACGATCAGGGGGTGGGGCGCTGCCCCCTGTCACTACAGAGCAGGG
>NW_005871888.1:15037-16594 GCF_000147115.1 Myotis lucifugus
GGTGGGCTTCTCATGATTAGATTAGTACCTCATAAGAAGAGAAAGACAGAGATCTCTTGTCTTGTGGTTTCTGCAGGAAAGGCAAGGCAGGTGAACAGCCTTGGGGTTGGCCTGTTAGAATCCTTTCAGTGGGCTCTGGGACAGGGGTGTCCCAAATTGTCTGGAACCTGGGCCTGGAGTGACAGGTCAGAGAAATGGTGACTCATGAGGAGAAATTTGAGACCCCAATAAAGGAGCTGGTGGGGCCTGTGAATCTGGCCACAGTGAGGGAGATAAATTGGAAGAGATATCAGTTAGCTAATGCTGCGTAACAAACCACCCCATAACTCAGAAAGCATTCATCGTTGCTCACAATGCTATGTGTCTGCTGGATAGTTAGTCTGGTCTTGGCTGGACTAACTAGGATGTCAGAAAAAAGTGTGGACTGGGCAGGTAGCTCTGCCCATCTTGGCCTCTCACAGACCTGGTGGCTGACTGGCTGGAAGCTGAGCTCGGGTGGCTTCAGCTGGGGTGACACCTCTCTCCTCCACGTGACTGTCACCCTCCAGCTGGCTACTCTAGGATGTTTGCACATGGTGATCAGTGCCCAGAGAGGTGGAGTATGCCAGACTCTGAGGCTTGGATCCAACACACTCTGGACATCTCATTCTGTCCACCAAACATGTGGCAATGCCAGCCCAGATTCATGGGCAGGACACGAACCACCCGTCCGTGGGAGGAGCTGAAAGTCACACTGCAGGGGGCAGGGATGCAGGAAGGCCAACAAATGTTTCCGCCATCAATCTAGCACTGAACTTGGTGAGTCTGCTCACCTCCTATTTTATAAGTAAAGTTTCACCAAGACAGCCACACCCCTTTGTTATTGTCCCCTCTGGCTACTTCCATGCTACGGCAGCAGGCAGAGTACTTGTGACACACTATCACTCTCACCGCACTTTTCAGAGTTTGCAGGCCCTGCTCCAGCACAAGGAGAGAAGGACCAAAGGCACAGAGGCCTGTGAGGTGCAATCGAATGACACAGCAGGCGGCTGAGCCAGGCTAGGGTGAGCCGGGCCACACGGGGGAGGAAATGCTAAGTCTGGGTAAGAGGCAGAGGCTGTGGCAGCTCCAGTGCCCCACCCCTTCCTGGCTGTGTGACTCTGGGTGGGCCACCTGACCAACCTGAGCTCAGCACCTTTCTTTTAAAATGGTCAGAATGACAGCCCCCTGGGCATGTTCAGGCTTCAGAGGGAGAACCTGTCAAACACCCTCCCCAGCCCGGCCAGGTGAGTGCTCAGCGGAGCACAGCCCGCCAAGGAGTCCTTCAGGCTGCAGGACCCGCACCGCCCGCTGCTCTCCGGGGAGGGTGCATTCCTGCGTCCGCATCTGCGGGGAGATCGCCTTTCCTATCTGTGTTCTGCTAATAAAGAGAAACACACTTGGTGAGGTTAGACAAACAGCAGGAGTGATTGACACCACCACGGCGCTCGGCCCAGCCACACGGCTGTCCGGCAAGCTGCTGAGAAAACACTGCGTGGCTCCACATCCCTCAATGTTTGCCTTCAATTAGCCTCACGT